>NC_049981.1:16894461-16958232 GCF_000003815.2 Branchiostoma floridae | reverse complement strand
AAAGATGTTACCCGCATTTAGATAGTCGAAGACAGCTGGAGAGGAATTACAGAAATAAATGTGTTACAGAAATGACACAATACTTGCCAAATTGCCAGAAATCACAGAGCAACCATGCTGTAGTAGCTTAGTAACTGTAGATCCATTTACTTTTGTGGTAGAAGGAGCAAGGATATTTTTGCAGTGTTTTAAGTTTGTGGTCGAAACAATCCTGTCGTACAGTATTAATACATTGGAGATGCTTAAAAAGAGCAACCAACATGGATGTGTTTTATGTTGCTTGTGATTATTTTGCATAGTGCTTCCTTAGTTATGATCAGTAATGAATGATATCCAATATTCTTCATTTATATTTTCCATTTCTACATACTAGTAGATTGTAAAATATTTTGAAATGGCAAATAAGCAAACAGGAAAATGTAGCTCTGTAGTTACTTTAATGATGTACATTGAATTCGTTTCTCTCAAAGTGGAATGAATGTTTGAAGTACTTTAAAATTTGTAACTGGTAGAAGGTGCAAACATCAAAGATGCTAACCTCCTACAGCAAGATCTAATTACCGATTTATATCGGATTCCTGAAACGGGCGACATCCAGGTTAACTTTGCACCAGCGGGACGCCTGTGGGCAAACCCGATAAAACTGCAACCAAGGTCAAACAAAATGGACGGCTATTCTTTAGAAGGGGTGACTTTATTTACCAATCAACGTGTTCCATCGGATAGCAAATGGAAGTTGTTGCTTTGATCATTGTGGCCTGTTTATTGGGACAGGAGACATCTGTTGATGAATCACATTGACTACCTGAGGTTGTATATCACACAACTACAATAACTATTGATTACAGAAAACTTATTCTAACTTTTAAAGTAAAATAATGTTACTTACATAACAGTGAAGTGTACACAAACTCACACAAACACACACACACACACACACCACACACACACACACACACAGTGGTCATCTGTTAAGTCCGTGCGCTGTGCTTTCAGAAGGTCACGTTCCGCAGGCACACAAGGCCATTTCAAATTATGTTAGGTTAACATTGATCTTGCACTTCCCACTCACTCTACACTGCCTGGCCTCACACATCATGTATGGGACACAATCATTATGGACAACAGTTTTATCATCCCTGGTACATATGTAACCATATATCCCTCTATGTTTGGGAGCACAGAATGTTAATGGTCGATTTATCCAACTGTTTTGGAGATGTCAGGGATGGTAATAGTCTCATATAAGCCTAGAAACAGGTACAAGTACTATATACAGATGACCAGGTGTTTGAGGGCAGACATATCTGCTGTTGGTCTGTCACCCTGAGAATCTGGACTTGACTTGGCTTAACTTTCATAATTCTGTTGGGTACACTAAGTCTGATCCATCAAAAAGGAGAATTAAAAGAACTACCAATAGTACAGATTCAGTAATCCCCATTAGGTATGCATGCTTCAGATGTCTGGACATTCTTTATAAGCTTCATTACTCTTTTTTGATGTGGCTGTCTAAGACTACCCCTAAGTGAATGAGAAGAGGTAATATCATAGATGCCCACAGAGACTGTCTTACTGTGTTACTTTCACGGATACCTTCTATGTACCCACAGTTTACATGAATTGTACACACTTCATAGAAGTCATCTAAAAAAGTCTTTCTGACATGTAGATGTTTGAAAACTCTTGAGTTATGAGTGAGTGAAAAGCAAATTGCTGCATCCGCCTCCATGATGGGGTCCCATGATGACGTCACATGAAGAAGTTCTATTGACTTTCACCACGCAGCTGTGCTTCTTTCTATAGATTCCACTTCCAATACAAGACTCCAGTGCCCTCCAGACAAATAGGTCTACGGTAACTAGCCTTTAGCTCAAACTTGAGACACTATTAATCATGGCGCTACTTTATTGAAGATGTCTGCATGATAAAAGGTTTATGTCACAAGGGAACCCGTTCTGTAAGTTATTGTCATCATTGCCGAACTTCAACATTGGAATTGGTACATGTAAACTGATATCCTATAATGTATGGCATAGAGATAGAAACCTTTTGGGGCACATTTCTTACTGATGCACTTGAACTAGAGCCAAAGATGTTTTCATCAGAATACAGTGATATTTCCAATGGGATCTTCCAGTTTGAGATTGCCTATATGTCACAACGTTGCAATTTTGTACAGTATAGCCTCATAGCCATTTGAAAGAGACTTACTCATATTACAAGTTAGTAACATAGGCTTGTAACATGCAGTCTCATTATGCACACTCATTTTGCCCGCCAAATGGAATCCGTATTATCCATGCCTAAAGTTAAAAGTATCAGCAAGGTATGGTAAAAGTATCAGCGAGGTATGGTAGACAGTCATTTTGCAGAGCCACTCGTAGACTGTAGTTTGTAAGGAAGACGATCTTTTTATGGCAAATGTCTTTCCTGTATTGCACAGAGTCACTCGGCAAGACAATACTAAAAGTAGGCTGGATACTGTTTTTTGTTGCAAGCAGAGTGCAATATTTGGTACCTATTTAAAATATGGCACTCTTTTTGTCATCTTTTGTGGAAAATCTTTCACTGTAAAGTTGTACTTGAAGAACATCATTGGTTTTAGTCCATATGTGTGTGTGTGTTTGTAACTTTAGCATTTTTGCATACATCATACCTTAGAAACAATAAATTGAGTGGAAAATACAATTTTTCTATTCAACATAGTGTTATATGTAGCAGGGTTATTTGTTTGGAGAATTTTTAAATTTCATTAGAAAATGTCAAAGTTCTATTGTTTTGATTTTGCTATTTCTGTATCATTTGTGATAATTATTCAGTTCTCAGGTATGATAGGCATCTGTATTGTATCAGAGAAATGTCATCTCAAGGTTCCATCTGTACTGTTTTCAGCATCATATATCAAAACGCCAAGGCCAAAAAGGACATCACATCCCAGATTGTACAACCAACTTATTAATCATAATTAGGTGTATTGAAGATATCGACATGGTTAACAGATGGCCTGCACATGCGGTAAAACTGAAGGTCAACTTATGAATAAATCATTACCATCTGTCAATTCTAATAAGATAATGTCCTCTATATTAGCTTAAGGTTTTATGTCTTAGACACTTTAAAAAAACTTGTATATCATATTTTTTTAAAGACAACATACATGACAAACAGCACAAATAACATGGTAGGTAGAGATGCATAATTATCTTAGGTGTCCAACTGGAAGTACTTGCCCTAATTCTCTCTTGGTATTCCTTCGGTGTCGAAGATGACTTGTCAGGTGCACTCGTCAGAGGGGTTGAGCCCTCATGTAGCCTCTAATAAGTCCAAAGCTAATTACAATATCCTAAAATCTTGGTAAATATCAAAATAAGCCACAAGACTTAGCAATTTTTAGAAAACAAAGGCAGCTCTTTTTATGCAAATCCCAACTCTTATGACATGTTTGAAACTGGCTATGTTTTTAACTCATCATAAAGCTCTGCCAGTATTGTAATGGACGTGTTGTATACAAGCAAGAGAAATAGAAGGCTGAGGTGAAAACTTGCATCTGACTTCCTGAAACTGTGGACCAAAGTACTAACTTTTCTCTCAGAATCTGTTCTTGTGTTGAAAAACATATCAAGCATATTTCTACATGTATCTATTTCTAAGAACAGAGAAACTATATTGATGTGGCCTAATGGTCACTGTGATGTCATCAGTATGACTTTTATGACTTTCTTGGGTGGAGTCAAGTGACCCCCACATCTATAATTGAAAAGGGACACACCCGTTTGAATCCTTGCCAACTTACAAATATTTCTGCACTTCCATATCATTAGGCCGCATCAATTTGATTTGCTGATTCTTTGGTTAAAACAATTATTTAAGTAGAGTGTCAACAAGTAAAAAGTTTTGGTAGTCAATATAGTTATGTACAAGTTTTCCTCTTAAACTTGTCTTTTTATCTTTTTTCTTGCTGAAATTTTGCCAGAAATGGCTAAGAATTGATAGAACAAGATTTGGTTAGAAAATGTACAGCATGTTTGCATTCAAGGATTTATTTGAGATAATTTCAACTCATTGATGTTGTTGATGTTTTCTTATGTTATTTCAAGATTTTTCAAATGCATTGTTATGTTTTGAATATGGTCTTAATGTGCTTGTTAGCTGTGTTGTAATGAGATAATCAATGAAGTTTCTATTTACAGGAGTAGTGGAGTTTGCTAGTAACATCAACTCTCATGATTTATACGACTACCCTAAGACCGCCACATTAAGAAAACAGTGTTATGAAGACCTTTTATAGAAAATATTGAATACCAGGGATAACTGAAGCAAGAATACCTCTAGGATTACTAATGCTGCATTTCGTAGACCTCCTTGCTTTCACCATTTTTGTTTTACGTGGCGATCTTAGGGAAACCAGCAGAATTATGGAACTGAATGTTAGATAGGTATTGTTGGTCATTGGGAAGATCTGGATGTTACATGAGCTACAAATACATGTAAGTCATCTTAATTGTTTTAACATCTATCTTCTGTTTTCTACCAACAGAGGACCGGAAGTTGTTTGTGGGCATGCTCGGAAAACAGCAAACAGAAGAAGACGTGAGAAGGTTATTTGACCCATTCGGAACGATAGAGGAATGCACCATTCTGAGGGGTCCTGATGGACAAAGTAAAGGTCAGTATCTTTATACATGTAGAAGTAGTCCAAGTCAGCTGCTGTAGTGGTTTGAACAGTCTGCAACTGGAATCAGTCTTCATTCAAATATCTCCATTGCAAGCTTTCTTAGCTCCCAAAGTTTTATTTTTGACTGGAGCAGTCCTAGGCCTCTATCTTTCATGTCTGCCCTCAGTTAGCATATACTTCTTATTTCAAGATGTAATCAATATCAGGAAGAATATCTTGGTGTCAAAGGTTTGTCTAACGCACATAACAAACTTTCAGCTCCAGAAAAAGATGCAATAATAATGCAAGAAAACTTAATATTTTAGAAAGAAAGGTCTAGGGAAAAACAAAGTACTATAGAGGAAGTCTTTGGTGAACAGAAATATGTATAAGATAACTACTAGTATATGACTTGCAGCAAAGATTTCAGCACCAAGGAAAGAGACTACAAGAATAAGTAGAACTTTGTCTTCTTTTTAGACCCATTACAGATAACACATACTGTGTGTGATAAAGGTTAGACATCCAGGTAATAAGATATGCTAAAACCAGTTACTCAAGGATATGATTTTGAAAACAGACATGTCAGATAGCATCTACATGTACAACCTTTCATTAGTAACTCTGAGGAGATCTGGTAGAAACAGGTCTTAATTATATCTTAACCATGAATTAGTATGCAAAGGAGCTGAGGTCAAGTTTTGGATTGGGATTGTCCAATAGGAAACAAAGCTAAGACAAAGTCATTGAGTGAAAGTAATTGACTCAATGAGGAATTGATGCAATTAGCATCAATTAGTCATGAAGTCAATTAGCTTCCGTTGTTTCAGTCTGAAACATCTGACTGTTTCCAAAATCATATCCAGCTGCTTGAGTAACATTTTTTCATAACATGGAACAGAAATGAAATGAAGTCCTTTCAGCAACATAAAAGTATCTATAGTAAATACATGGAATACAAAAGCAAGAGCAAAATTGGTATCAACAGTTTCAATAACCAAGAAATATTCCAGAAGATAATGGCATGTTTGTCATCTTTCCAGATAATAAAACACATGTATGAAGGAATTGAATGACTTCTATCCATAGAAAACTATATAATGCAAGATGACAGTAACTATACAGCAATGATATTAGCATGAAGGGACATCAAAAGAACACTATCACAAATAGAAGCACTGCAAATGGAAAAGTGGAATTATATGCTTTTCATGAACATAAATGGAATGTAATGCAAGATAAAGGCAGAAACTGAATAAGCAACTACCATTTCATCCCTGCATTTGTTTCTGTACCAAGGAAAGATATACTGGAGGATTAAAGTCAACCTTTGCCATCTTTCTAGAAAAGCCCATCACAAATAGCTGGTGGTGATGAAGGCTTCCCAATGCTTCCCTTATACCCCATGCTATTAAGGATGGTGCAAGTCCAAGTATAATGCATGGCCTTGCGGAGATGATGAATGTTAGACACTGCCTACAACATTACAGTGACAAAGTGCTGCACCACTTATCAGCCGCTGGGCATTTGCTGTTAAGAGAAGCCATAGGGAAAACGTTAACCACCAGCGGTGGTCCCAGTAGCACTGGACAGGCTTTACGTCTGGGTGACGGACTGTGTTGTGATCAATACCTGTTGTCGGGACAATTTTCACTGGTGTGAACATGGCATGAGGGAATATATCCTCTAGTTTAACTGCCAGATTCTGAAATATCATTCCCACAGTTTCAATTCATTTACCTATCAAGACAATTTAAGTGTAGTTTGTCACAAGACACTGTATGCACCCACATCAATATCTAAAAAGGAAAGATGGTATGATGATGTATTGGTGTAAGAATTGATGTATAATTCATAAATCTGGGTGGTAATACAATGTACATGAAGAAATGTTCTCTTAGAAATAGAGAAGTATGTTGATGCTAGATTTTATCTGTTTTCCTTTATTACTCTAAATCATGATGATGAGCACACCGACAGTCATGTTTGACTACAAAGGACTACCAAGACCTTAGAACTATCAGCGCTTTTTCAAAAATGTCTTGAACACCTGAATACCTGGAAAAGGTGATTGCTGCAGCATCACATTATTATCAACTTTTTTAATTCACTGTTTTTTTCATAAATGTGGTTGTCTTGAGATATTCAGAGATTGATGCACACAATTACATTTTTCATTAGTCTTTTTGCCTATTGCTACTGCAATTATTTAATATGTAGCTCTTGGAAGGAACCTTTGAATGAACTGTGACTACCAGCTGTTGCAATAAATCATAAGGCGGACAGGCTATTGGCAAAATTGGAACATACTGCCAAAGCAAGTATTAACAGTTTTTGCTCCAAGTCAAATATGTCCAATACGTCTAGATCAGATAGGATCATGCCAAAGTTTTGTATCCTGCTTGAGACAGACGCCCTTTCCACCTAAGGCTACAAAATTTAATTTCTTGTGAAACAGATTTGGCATCTTCTCCTCCTCCCAAATAATTACATCTGAGACATTTTCTTAAAGCAGCCAGTCAAAACAAGACACAGTTTTAAACTGTACATGCTATGTGCTGTTCCCAAATGCAGGACTGGTACAAATTTGCTAAAGCATTTCAGTACTGAAGTCACGAATATGTACTATGTCATGTATTATACCTCAGTAAATTCCTACAAAAAGGAATTCAATTTACCAAGTTTTTTCCAGTATTTGAATTGGTCTTTATTTCAAACTGCCCAAACAACTTGGCTAAGGGTAATCTTTTGTTTTTGATTTGCTTTTTGACCTGAAGTTTCCTGTCAATCAAGAAAGTTGTAGCCATAGCAACTCTTCTCAGTGTAGTATAGTGTTAGGTTCTTAAAGGGGAAAAAATGTACAAGGAAGAACCCAGCTTTGTTCTCAATGAAATCCACCCCAACTTTCTTGGCTTGGACCACATGTCAATCAGGGGGACCTGTTGCCATGACAACCCTTCTCAGCCAACCATCCCCTACACATGTATGTGACATGTTTGTGTGGGGACCGTACCAAGGTGGAGTTTGGGGGATTAAGCAACCGATTGATCCAGCCCTGCTGCAATAATTGCATAAGATTCCCCACAGAATATGTGAAATTAAAGCCAACCCTTTTCCCGATTTTTGGGCCACACCAAGAGATGACCCCACCGAAGTATGTATTCACTTGTGATTTCTGGGTACTTCCGTGTGGATTTGTGATCTGTACTGTTGACAGTCTGCTGCAACAACCTGTGACCTGGACTCCATTGATTTGGACCAACAGTCGCTGACCTATATAAAATGACAATTCAATATTATTACGTTTTAATAAAATTAATCATGGTGACAAATTTCTTTTCAACCACATCAACTAAAGGTTAATAGAATGACTCAATGAATAATTCATTGTAACGTGGGATGTAAACTTTCTGCAATCAAAAAAGAAGGGCTGTGAAAACGCTTAATTGAAATAAAGCCTACCTCGTAAACATAACGACTGTTAAATTGTCATTAGTCATCATGGAATAAAACCAGGGATTATCCTTTTTAGTTGAAAGTGTTGAACAGAATTTCAATTGCTCCAAACTAGGTCAAAAATTCACAAGGTCAGAAGTGTTATCTCTCCATCAATCAGAATGCAAATCTGGTAGAAACCTGGAAGGTTTCTATTTCAGCGCCATCCCCTCTTAGCAGATCCTCTTAAAGGAGGGAGAGAATTTTGGTGGTGCCGTTTTAGGGATTTCAGATTAGAATAGCAGCCGCGAGGTCCATAATTAAAAAGAACTGACTCATGCCGTGCTTTATTTAGACACTTCATTTCTCCAGCCAGCCGACCATAGTGTTGATATTCATTACTCCGAGCCTGTCCAATTTACCCGCGTAGGAAGCCGTGAATCAGAAAACGTGTCTAGGAGCCAGCAATTGCGGAGCTCCGATATACGGAGAATTGATCTGACAGAACAGGATGATAATGAGACAGACTTAGTGATTTCAATTTCCAGATAGATGTTTTCGTTGAAAGTGTTTCGATGTGGAAAAAGTCCAGATACAGGTAATCAATTCCCGGACACGTTGAGGTTTGATAACTGCTATCCTGTGTCAAGCAGAGGTGGCGTAGTAAATTAAAGCTGTTTCATATTGGCCAATATGTGGAATTAGAGCAGGAAATATCGTCTGATTTGACCATAACTCTCCTTGAGACATGGAATTGGTGATACGTCAAAATGGGATGAAGAGTATTACACTGTCATAAACATCACTCATGATTTATTCTGTAGAGAAACTGCGGACTTGGTTTTTCAATTTCATTTCAACCTAAACATGGTCAATGTAGACCTGTGAATAAAGTTTAGCATCATACAAAGTTTAAGTTACAGCTGTGTATACTACAACATAGAGTTCTGTGGCATAGAGAGAAAGTATGTAGCATATATTTTGGATATCTTCCAGACTTGGAAAACATCGATCGACTAATTATTTTTTGATGCAGCATTTTGTTGCTCTCTTTTTTCCACATAGGTGTAGTATGTCTCAATTATGACAAATTATTGCAATATTGATTTTGCTATGTATTAGCGCATTGTATGCACTTTGCAACATTAACTTACAAAAATGCAATAATTCACACATTCATGTACCTTTTGAAAAGAACTTTGGATATTGATATGCTATTATTTCACACTGGCACCAATTGATAAGGTCCAATACATTTCATGTGTCAAATGTGCACTCAGAACAATGGCACCAGATTACATCTGAGAATGGGATCCTATGCATTGTATCACGACGATCTTTGTATAGCAATGCAAAACAATATGAGCTACAGTAGATGTTAATGGAATTATGGCAGATATAGAGTAGAAGTCACACCTGTAATTTATTTTGCCATTTGCATTGCTCAAAAAACAATGATAACTGTAGGGTTCTGACGCAAGTTCATTTCAATGTATGACGCCATTCGAAGTACATATGTAACAATGATACAGATCTTCAATTGGTATATGGCAGTGCTCGTAAAATTTGATGAATTGATCTATTCTGAGAGAAATGTAGAATAAGACTCAAAATGAGGGAATGATTGAATTACAGTGAAAGAAAACATTTGGGGTAGATGTATCATTGACACGACATTGCTAATAGCAGGTCTAAAACTTGATGCTAGCAATGCATCAGTATAGAGGAAAACAAGTGTAGGGGAAAAGTTGGTTCGAAGTGGGGCGCAGAAGGGGGTTTTCTGGGATGTCCAGTTAAACTCAAGATAAGCCACAGTGCCTGCCAGCTAAGGATCTTATGAGGCTGGGAAACAGATTGGATATCATGCTGGGATGATGAGAAGATGGCATGGCTGGCTCCCCGCCCAGAACCAACATTTCACCACACCACAGAGACACACAAAGAACTTCTCCTAGACGATAGCCTTATTCTGATGTCAACTTCCGGAACCACCAATAAAGATAATTAGAGCAGAACAGGTTTTGATAGCTGTAGGGTTTTTATGTCAGCAAGATATTTTTGAAAACCTCTCAGCATAATTCCCAGTTGCCCGCTGCAATCCTATGTAATTTACAACATTAATAACCTTTACCTTGATATTTGACTGAAAAGATTTCTATACAAGCTGGCTGATCAGTCTGCTTACAAAAGTGAATAGTTGATTTAAGGTTTAATCTTTCTTGTCAGATCTGCCAATAGTGGTAAAGTAACATAGGAGGTAATAAATTTGAGATGATCTTACCAAAGAGTCTACTGTTTCCAGCTACATGTACAACAAGGGCAGCATTTAGACATATTGTCTGAAGATGCCATAAAACGTCACAGAATTTCTGTCAGAAAAGTAGAGTTTTGTAATGCAACAATGTTGTTTAATCTTTTTCTGAGATCAATCAATACTATGATTTTGATGCACCATTTCAGTTCCATCATATCTGTTTCAAAACTAGCCAAATGCTGCTTTGATGGTGTGTGGGCTTGAATTTCATCCTGTTATTTAACCTTAGTCCCCAGGCCACAAAACAACTGTTCTAAGTTATGCTGTGTGCCAAAAATGTGCTGACAATGTTGTAAGAAGACCCGCTCTAAAACTTTGTGGGCTCACTTTTACTATGCAGGGTACTCCTGTGATCTAGACTGAATAAGATATCAAAGTATTGACATAGTGGTTCTGGAGTGTTAATCTGTGAAATGTCAGCCCAGATATGTATTCATGGTATTGAAACTTTTATCTGTTCAACCACCACTGTAATATTGATACAGAATTAAAGGTGTAGTAAAGATTCTTAAAGAAAGACCATCACTCTTACAATCCACGTATTTTGTATATTGCTTCAGAAATGTTGATGAATAGTACTTATCATTTGGATTCCTCCATATTTGCCAGTAATATTCATGCATCATGTTTCTCTGTTTGCTAATTTTTTTTGTGTGTTTATTTCTCATTTCATGCTTTGCTTTTGTCAAGTTTAGACATGCGTATGACATTAAAAGGTATTTTGTGGTCCGTGGACAGTTAAGATAGTGTACTTTTCTGTATACTAAAAGTTTTGTGTGTTTATTTCAGGCTGTGCCTTTGTCAAGTTC
The DNA here is from genome assembly GCF_000003815.2 of Branchiostoma floridae. NCBI lineage: Eukaryota > Metazoa > Chordata > Leptocardii > Amphioxiformes > Branchiostomatidae > Branchiostoma > Branchiostoma floridae. Next base: position 16,947,017 of record NC_049981.1, on the reverse strand, counting down.
AGCTCTCATGCAGAAGCGCAGGCCGCCATTAACAACCTACATGGGAGTCAGACCATGCCTGTAAGTACAACATCAGTCACTGCAGTAAAAAAAAAAGAAATGAAATTCTTGTGCCTTATCATGCTTTCCAGATTCTGCTTGGCAAGCTCTAATTGTCAGTGTTACACTAATGGGCTTTCCCTTACTCTCGTAGGGAGCATCTTCTAGCATTGTAGTGAAGTTTGCAGACACTGACAAGGAGCGTCAACTGCGGAAGATGCAGCAAATGGGGCTGAACCCCATGGCCATGTTCAACCCCATGGCTCTTTCACAGTTTGGAGCCTACGGTGCATATGCACAGGTATGTGAGAACCATCTCTAAGAAGGTTGTATTTTTGTTATTTTTAATGTGTTTAAATAGCATAACTCAAGAAGCTATCAATAGATTATCATAAGATTTGGAATGTTATTAGGTCTTGTGCTTGCAAAGAAGTGAAAGAAGTTTGGGTCTTCTAGCACCTTTATTTGGAAGTGTAGGGGCATTTTATTTTTGTATCATGAGTTTTTAAATCCAAGTTTAACCTTCTTTTAGGTTGCAACAATTCAACCACTTGTGCACTGGGCATCTTTGTGTATCTATGTTTTTTAAGCTAAATATCAGTTATTCTATTAAATTACCCCCAATTCTATGAAATATAGTAGGTAGACAGCCACAAGCATTCTTGAAAAATTTGTTGTAGTATCAAATATACACCGTACATTAGCTTTAACAAATCAAAATGGACCACTTTTGACTCTGAAAAAACACTAGAAAATCAAGAAGCAAATATGATAGAAAATTCCATCACAGCACATAAAGAACATATGAGGAAGAAGTGACAATAGTCCTTTACTGTGCCATTCATGGTAGTGTAGATAGCACAGCAGCTGTCCCTGGTGCTGAAGTTGTACCAGTGGTTAAGTCCTTATCTCGTCCTCGCTTCAGTGACTTCTGGAAAGAAGGATTACTCTTGTCAAGGGAAGCCTGCAGTGCATATGCAAACTGCGCAGATAAGGTTTCAACATACGGCAAACACTGTGGGGTAACTGAGCTCCAATCAGCATACACGCTGCTTGTACACTTGTGACAAGATCCTATCAAGGCAGTAAATTATTCTGGCATGCATTCCTGCATAATAGTTGTATGGGTGTATCGGACGAAATATCAAGTTGTTCAATTGAGTTTTGGATGCTGGAATTACTCGTCTGTTTTCCCGGGACATGTTATCTTGCTGAAAACAGATGAAGGAATGGAATTTAGGGAAATACATGGCCCTGGGGTAGAGTTAACTTTCAAGGTTTAATCAGAAATAATGGCTAACCTTTTCAAAATGAGTCGCGGGGAATTACTCTTGACAGCAGAACTCAATTTACACCATTCGGTTATTAGGACGTGAAGTAGCTTGTGACATGTTGAATGTAATAAAGCAACTGGTCCTGTGTGATACACATTATCCTAGTTTGCTTTTGTGTACAATCTTAAAATATTGTACATGTAAGAAGGATTGTAATGATGTAATGAAAAAGCATTGTTTTTTCCTTGTGTTTTAATCGTAATGATCACTGGTAAATATTTGTAGTTGAATTATACGACCATGTTTTAAGTACTGTACTTCCTTGGTAGACAACTGTGTGAAAAAAGTCTTTTTAATTGGTCTTCAACATTGTGTAATACATAGTTATTAAATTGTTTCAACATCAAACTTGGCGCACTGCAAAATTGATCACCCACAAAAAAAATGCATTTATAGTATCATTTAACTATAAAGCCAAAAAGCAAAGCCGAGAGAGAGAGCATAAGAGAAAATTTCCAATTCCTGAAATGAAACAGAAATCAGGAATGCACAAATCTAGTTGTTCCAAAAAAATATTGTGATATCTGTTTTTGTCTGCCCTATCCCCTTCTGGAGTGATTTTAAATAGATGAATTTACATACAAATGAGAACAAAATGTATCAGCAAAAGTTGTTGTAGCTGTTTTATTGTTGGTTCTCTTATTCCCTTCTAGAGAGTCTTTAAATAAATGGCTTAGGAGACCTTGCCGTCTCAGTGAACTTGTTCCAGAGGAGAGATTCATTTGTTAAGACAGGATACCATCTGGTCTCACTGCCCGCGACGTTGTTCCGACTTTAATGACTGGGCAATCCACACGTGCGATGTAACTAAAACCCATCTGCCCAACGCGTGGGTGCAATTACACCTAATTCTCCCCTCCCACCAAATAAGTCTCCAGCGCTGCCTAATAATCAATCTTCTGCCTTCATTAGGCAACGTGCTGTAGTTCTTGGTTTTATCTTCTTCTGCACATCTGAGCTATTCTGATAGATAAAGAAAGTGTTGTATGAATGAAATATTTTGAAGGTAATGTGATTACAGTAACAAAAGTAAAATTTTTATCCTTTTTGAATCTATTTATCCAAAAATCTATATCAATCTCTGTCATTTTTTGTTTATAATTTTTGTAGTTCTGGTTTTATCTCTTTCTGCATGTCTTTTATATAATATAGATGTCATTTAAATGAAACATTTTGCAGACAATGTAATATAAGTGAAATGAAAGAATAGATTCATACATAAATCAGAATATGAAATACAGGGTGAAAAAAGCTGCCCTAAAAGCTGAGAATATCCCATTAAAAAATCCATAACCATCCAGAGAAACAGAGATCAAACAGATGCTTCACTCTGCAGTATGTTTCCTTCCCCTTCCTGCCTCACAAGAAGCTGGAGCACCGACATCAATGAATCAACTTGAGTCTGCCTGGGGTTCATTACAACTCCGCCATTACCATTTGCTGATGTGTGTTGATGTATACATCCTGACTTGTCCAACCACGTTTTAATTGAGATAGGGGAACATACCATAATCCTCACGGGACAGACGCATTTACTCACCCAGACTGAGGAATGGAGGATTCAGCCCAAGGATCCCAGCCAAAGCCTCTTAATTTGTAACAAAGTGTAAAGACGAATACATCAGGTGCTGCTGGAGACTTATAAGGGTCATCCCGGCTTATTTCCACGGTCTGAAGTGGACAGGGACAAATGTCTGCGCGAAAAATTCTGTCCTCACAAAGACTCTATCACCCTTAGTTACGTCCTCTTCAAAAGTAACAAGGCAGCCCACAATCTGTCTTCTGTCGGGGAGCTTTCTCATGCGTAGTCTGCCTACCGGTAAATAATTAGAACTGAATGACATGTCCTTGATAGTTAAAGAGTTTTCTTCTTTGAGGATAGGATGTGTATATACAGAAAATGTGTGTAGGTTCTCAAAATGAATTTTAGTCCATGTATGCTACCATAGTTTGAGAAGAAAATTCCATCCTGATCCTGTACTTTTTGTTCAAACTAACTGGGGTTTATCTTTTGAAGAATTCAAAACCTGTGAGGTCAGCTTTGTTGTAGATTGAATGCATTTTCACATTTCAACATTTTGATTATAAGATCAGTTCAGTTCATCCTGAGAAAAGTGACACAAGGCTGTCTGGCATGACAAAGCAATGTTTGTCATCCTGAAGTTGATCATAAGTTGATGAGTTAAATACTGGAAATGCATATCAAGATACTTCAACAACAAAATTCCCATGGACAAAGAAAAGCTCTAAAAGTCTGTCAATTCAGGAATAGAAACTAATAATGAAAAGTGATCTTGTACGATTACATTCTGAGTGAAACAAGATTTTTTAAAGTGCCTTTTTTTTTAAATTGACAAACGTGCACTTGTTGAAATGTCACCAATGATAAATTTTCATATACCTTGTTCCCTTTGTTATAAATGACTGCAGTGCCTGAATCTGTCCCAGTTGCCAATTCCAATGGAGAGTTGCCATAAAAGGCAGTTGGAAGCTCGTCCTGCCATTGAGTAAATGAGCTAATGCATCAAGTGTTGTTAATAGTGGTTCCCGTAGTTTTACCAATTACTGTCACAACGTTTGGCCTTAATACCCCAGCCACATAATGTTTGTGAGGTCTTCTTTGACCTCTAGCCCAAACGACCTCTATCTCACCAGTAAGTATCTTGTTACAGTGACTATTGTCACAGGATTCCTCTTGTGCAGTTTTCTTGAAGTCTTGCCAGATGTTGAACATTGGGCAATGACAAACATGCACATTGAGCTTAACCAAATTCCGTCTCAATAACTGTTCAAAAATGCTCAAAAAGCAAGTTTCTTCCTCATCAGAGCCAGAAAGTAGTATAAAAATTACAAACACATTTGCATGGCCTCATATGGTGATTTATTTCTGTATCTTTTCATTTTTGTCTAAGGTAAACATGTACGTGTAGGTTCAAGTCAGAAACCCTGGATGGTTTAGACTTCCTGCATGGTCTTATGACTTGACATGACTCACAAGACAAGTCAAGGCATATATTAAGTAGCAAATTCTGGACATAGTTTTCCACAAAGTTGCTGTAAGTGAGAACACAAGTCTACAAATTGTGAGTCTGTACCAATTGAGATTAACCAACCTCAGGTTGCTATGATAGAATTATCTGCTCTGGTTTCTTTGACTTTTGAAACTCCTGTCACAACTTGGGTGCACCCGGCCCTTCTGTCACAATCAGTATCCAAAGGTTACTGCTGACAACGTAATATTGAAGACCAGGGTATGCAGAACGAGCAAGAAATCCCAATTGGGTCAATTGTAAGAAAATGAAGTTGACAATGGAACCTCAGCTTTCCACGATAGGACTATCTTCTGTGGTTTTCTTGATCTGTACAAGGAAACAAATGTGTTCTACTGGACGCACAGGTCTTCAACAGATATCCCATCAGCATTATCTATTTGGTACATTTGCTTGATAAATCGGCGCCACTGCCCATACCTCGCTGAAACTGTTTGTTCAAAATCCTTCCTATGTCTGCCGGAGACCACCGCTAGTTTATCGACCCTGAAAGAAATTGTCTTGTCCTACTTCCGCGGCTCACCCATGGAAAGTGGACAACCGTCGCCCTATCAGCACGGCTTTGAACGCGACAGAGACAAATGCCTTCTCTTACTTTTTATCCTGTTTCCATTTAGAAAGGTCGGACAGAAGAGATATCGACCACCAGACAGATAAATTTACTTTCTCGGCACCTCCTTTGAAAATGATATCATCCCAAATGATTGATAACTTGCTGACATGATAAGGTGCCTGCATTGTCACTTAATGCAATATACTCTACCTACCACCAAAAGATAGCTTATCCATTTGCAAAGACACGAAAAAGAAACTCCCTCAGTCAACTGCACCAAAACATAAAAATCTTTCAGATATTCGGTATAATTCATTATAGTATCAAGTAACAGCCTTGGCCTTTACATGAATTATGGTTTTATGTGGGAAAAAATGACAAAGTTAAACCTATAAGTGTTTAAAGTTTGGTTTGCTCCTTAGAAGTAGAGGAAAAGGACAATTGGCTACCCTGGGAGACTGGGACATAACATTCTTTCAGATGCTCTAATAATTTACTACAGAATTGGAGTAGCATCTTTGGCCTTGTGCATGTTTTTTGTGTGAAAAAAATGACAAAGGCAAACCTATAGGTGCTTGAAGTTTACACCAACTGCATTGACTTCAGCAGGACATAACAGCCTTTCACATGCTTTGTATAAATTCACTAAGGCATAGCAGAAGCAGCTTTTTCCTTTTAGATATTATCTTTTTTTGTGGGAGAGGGGGAAAATTTAAAGTTTGAAACAATTATAAAAAACAAACTATTTTTAATTGAGTAGAATATAAAAATCCTTTTTTGGTATTATTTACTACAATGTTGAAGTATTGGTTGCCTTTAAAAAGATGACTTAAAAAGTGATTTAAGTTTGGTATGATTTTGGGAAGTTGGCCTTTTTTTTACATTGGGACTGAAAGATTAGCATTGTCAAATTTGTATCTTCTTGAAGAGGTCAGTGATCTTATAAAGGTTGTTAGACCCTTGAAGAATGACTCAACATGTTGTAGTTGACAAGTTCACTGTTGAAATATCCTCAGTCCTTTCTGATCACATATTTATACCCAGCGTAGACACAAAACTCAATAAGCCCAAATCTCCCCGTAAGGCCTTACATTTGTCAACATCACGGTATTATGGACAGGCTCGGAGATGGTAGCGGTTAAGTCCATATTCCTCCTTGTAATAGCCGAGGCTGTTTGAAGTCGGCCTAGGGGATCTGCGTATGCATGAACATTTGCGAGATATTGCACAATAAAACTTCAACTTCTCCCCAGCTTCTTCAAAGATACAGTAAGGGATGTATCGATCGGCCAAATCAGTACAATGGCCAGGCTGAGAACGTCCGACAACTGCCAATGCGCCTTTATCCACAAATGCCATCGAAGAAGGATGGGCGAGGGGGATAGCTTAGATGTATGGCGCAATAAAAACATTAATCATCAGGAGCATCGGCTGTAAAAGTTGGGAATGGACAGCAGTCTTCCTTTAGAATGGCTCCGGGTGAAGTACAGTCCATTTATCACTTGCCAGGACGGCAGAACGAAATCTGAGGGGTCCTTGTACAGGTCAAATTAGGTCAAGATGTTAGGCAAAGTGCTAGGGGCTTACTTTATTTAAGCGGTGGTTTACAGGAAAGTTTTATAGTGTCCATATGCCTGCAGGAGGACTTAGTTCTGGGTATACTTATGCTGTAGATTTATAAGATAATGAACAACCATATAAAGTAATGGTAACTCCTTTGCAGGGCTTTGTCAATAATGCTTTGCAGAATTTTGAAGATATATAAAGATAACAAAACTTTCTGTGAATAGCTTTGGATGTGATTATACATTTTTGCATGTTAATATTTAAGTACATGTACATGCTTGTAAAGCTCTTGAGAATGAATTGTTGTTAAAATGGGGAATTTGGGTGTATTCACACACTATGCTGATACTAAATTCAGCCTATGAAAAAAGGAGTAGGGCAAACTTTTTAGCACTTGTAAGCATTCTTTGTATATTCAGTGTTTGTTGGCTATATGTTAAAACTTGCTTCTCTTTGTGTACATCACTAAATGCTAAGCATGCAAGGTATGAGTTTTAACACCAGGGTCTCCTCAAGCTAAGTATGCTTGTTGTGTGTAGAAGTGTACCCCTCTTCCCTGCATATGCAAAATAGACTAGCCTTTAAGAATCTGGGGGAGAAATATATCAATTACCTCTAGGAAGAGCTATAGACAAGAAGGCTGACAACGGCCAAAGTAGAAATAAAGGGAATTGACCCAAGATCGGGTGCTCTTGTGATCTCTGGGACCTTTACGTTTCTCTTATACATGTAAACTGACATTTCCCGTTTTGGCTCTTCCAGCAGCCGTCCTCCCTCCCCACGCAGCTGATGCAGCAGCAGGCAGCCCTGATGGCAGCCGCCGCAGCCCAGGGGGGGTACATGAACCCGATGGCAGCGATCACTGCAGCTCACATGCAGCAGATGTCTGCCATGGCCAACATGAACGGCATCACCAATGGAGTCACACCTCCAGCTGGTAGGCACTTCTTCTATACAAGTTCCGAATCCATCTTAGTTTCTACATTCTATTCTTAAAAATTCCCATACATCTAAGCTTAACAACAATGAAAGATTGTAGACACGCAACAACAATCATCTTTTGTAACATTACCTCTTCTAACTCTAAGTCAAAATGCTTTATCAGCCCTTCTTAAGTATATTTTAAACATCATGTCTGATTATGTGGGCAAATCCATTGAAGTGTATCAAGATAGCAATAGGTAGAAGACTGACAATTTCATACCTGTACCCCCCTACTCCAGGTAACCCTGCCACCATGAATGGAGTGGTTCCCAATGGCATGCCTTCTCCAGTTGGAGTCAGCAGTTTCAACATGGCGCAGGCCAATGGTCAGGCTGCCGACCCCTCCACCTACACCAATGGCATGCCTCCTTATCCAGGTAGGTCCCAATGTGGTTGTCCTTTCATTTAACTCTAAGCCATTATCTGTCAAAAAGTGACTATGTAAAGTATCACTGATATGCAAAAAAGGTCCCAAAAATACAAATGATGCAATTCAGGTGACAAAAATACCAATAGAGTCACACATCCAAAAAGGATTGTTCAATGGAACAAATGATGCAAATTAGATCACAAATATGCAAACCAGACCATAAACATTTAGAGGGACAAATATGCGAATAAGGTTAAACTCTCTTCAAGCAGTCTCTCATCGTACATAGTACTTTGTTTGCTTTCAGCCCCCGGGACCCCAACGGGTGACCCTGCCCACCAGTATCCAGGCATACAGCAGTACCCAGGTACAGAAGAGGAAAGTTTTCAGTGGCACAGTCTGGGTGTGTGGTCTTGTGTTCTTGTCCCTCTAGTTGTAAACTGCTATGTCTGCAAAAGGATGATGTCTCACTCCTCAGTAACATTCCCCTGCAGTAAAAGTAGTCTTCAAGGGCTGTACAGAAGAGCCTCATCTTCTTATACCATGTTTTCACTGATGCAGTGACCATTGAGTGACTCTCATAAGCAGTTCAAACATATACAACATTTCAATATCATATATGAAAGTGTCTTTTGCTACCTTTCAACTCATACATTTACATCATGCTACATATTACAAAATATTTATCTATCTGATCATCTATTTCATCTTCAACACATTTAGATAGCCCCTTTAACAGACTTTGTTGATTTCCGATTTCCATTTGTATGTAAATTACATAATAGAAATTGAATTGTGTATTCAGAGATTCATAACTAAGGGATACAACTTATATGAATAAGTAAACAAAGGCATAGGTCATGCAAATCCAAGTTCTTTTGCATCACAATCCAAATGATGTTTCACACTGTGGCATATGTAAAAATATGAGAGCCCTTTCCTTGGTGCTGAAAATGTGGCTACTGAGGAGAGACATTCCTTTTGCAAGGATTTCTTGATTTCATTTTTAATTTGGCAAGTCGTTACTATAGATGTGGTGTTAAATCTCTGAACTTTTTTCACACTTTGGTGATAACTCTAACCAGTGTGGCAAGTAATCAATATCCTTCTCACAAGAAGCTGTATGTAAAACAGATATAGCACCAAGCTTTTGATTTCAAGTTGTTTTCCATGCTTTGTTGAGGCGACACTGACTTAAGATTTACTAATGTTGTTGTGGATTGTGTCGCTTGGTACTCAGCATACCCCTGGACCAATGGGCAACTCTCCCAGGCCTTCGCACAGCATCCTCCCATCATGCCTCAGCAGCAGAAGGAAGGTGAGGCATATCCCATGATCCTTCATGATGGTCACTCAACTCCAACTGGTAAATAGTCCATAATACTCTTCCACCAAATGGATCAAAAGAAAATTGATGAGTCCAAAGGGTTAAATGCTTTAAACTTTTAACCTCCAGCCTGCAAAGGTACCTGTTCAGTACCAAATTCCTGTTGTTTTTACAAGTTAAGCAGCAGGTAGAAGGTTAGATTGTTAGGTTTTGTTTAAGAACAGTCTGCTTTCTCTAATGAAATATTATTATGGATACTTTTTATTTCTTTTCATTAATTTCATTTTTTGTATCAACAGTCTTTGCTGGACATCAAAATTAGATCCCAATACTGTAGTTTGTTGGTTAAGTCATGGTTTCAACTTTTTCCCTTTGATCCATTTGGTGACACTCTCAGAACAGCTACGGTGTATTATGTACACTGTGCTGCCATCTCTCTCTGTGATAATGTATTCATATATGCCCATTATATGTAGAACAGTTAACATTGTAGATTATGACACAATCAATTCAACCATTATGTATATGTTACCTGTTATTCTTGCTAATATGGTAAATCTCGAAATGTTTGCAGTGGTCAGAATTCACAGTTTTTGCAGTGGCCTTGAAATTATGACACCCCAAATGTGTGTTTTGTATTTTTAACTATAATTGTACTACAGAAATGTTTTAACCATAAACGTAGAAGACAATAAAACCTCTTTTCCCCTTCTTACAATGAATTGTCACTGCAAAATAATTGCATTTACAGTCCTTTTAGTCCCTCTTTTGATATTCAGATGCGAGAACAAGTCAGAGTGAGCTATAGTAATAATAATGATAATGATATCTGGTATATTTGCAGCCAGTACATGTAGGTACTATTGTAGGTAATATTTTGGTAATGAGGCTGATTCACGTTGTTGAGGCGCCTCCTTGAGCACAGGACCCCCATTTTACGTCCCACCCGGAAGACGATTTCATGGAATTTTTGGTCTGATCCGGTCGTCCTTGGGTGGTCTCCCCCCCAAGAACTGTCCAGACTGGGAGTTGCCTAACTGCTGAGATTGAGGGATCGGGTGTATCCAATGCACCACATGGCATATTTCTGAAAACAAAGGGACAGATAATCTTGATTTTCTGCCTCCCCTCCCATCCATCAGTTTTCATGAGGTCCTGACTTGCTAAAATTCAACATAGAAATGTAGGGCCAAAGCATTGTTTGAGTGTGGCATAAAAGGAGAACTAAAATTCATTATCCAAGTATCTGTGAACCCCAAAAAGTTTGTTCTCCCAGGTACAGAGGGGTGCAACAGCTTAATCTACGATTGCTGGAGTTTAGCAAAGCCAGGTTCATACAGATGATAGGATTTAGAAGTAGAAAAAGAACTAAAGAATTGACTATTCAAGTTTCCGTCAACTCTACATGACTTGTTCTTTCAGGGCCGGAGGGGTGCAACCTCTTCATCTACCACCTTCCTCAGGAGTTTGGCGATGCTGAACTCATGCAGATGTTTATGCCTTTTGGCAATGTCATCAGCGCCAAGGTGTTCGTGGACCGTGCCACCAACCAGAGTAAATGCTTTGGTAATTAAACAGTGATTGTTGTTTCATATTGCCCATGCATGGGTGTTACGTACTGTTATCACACTTGTGTCATTCCATGATCTATGTACACTCAACACAAAAAGTTCAGAAAGTTAGATTTGGTCAATCATATCTCCGCTTTTACTTTATGAATTGTATTTTGTATCATTGGAATGCTTACACAGTGAATAAGCTTTCTAATGATATTTGATACAATACAAATGAAATTTATGGAAGTATGATTTAACAAATTGAAGTTTCTGGACTTTATGTGTCTATTTTATAGCCTTTTGTTGGCTTTATGATACTGAAAAGGTTGCAGCACCTAGAACAGGACATAAAGCTGTGGTCCACTGTTCATTGTACTTGTAAAAGAGAGCTAGGGGAATTTCCCTGTCACAATGAACCTGCAAAAACTGTACGTACATAGCATCTGTATTCTCAGTCGTGATCAATGGAAGACTTCTTCATTGAGCTAAAATGGATACATGTAGATAAGACTGGCACTTTTATATAAACAGGGAGGCATATTACATGATAAAGATGCTCACTATAATAGTATTTTAACAGCAAAACTCATCTGATTCTAGATACTTAAATAACATGTTTATTTTTAATATTTAGTGCTCAAACACATTTACACACTTGCCTTATTATCTTATATTTCTAAATCTAAAACAAAGCAAAAACACTCCACTCCCAGGTTCAAATAAATACAAGCAAATATAAACAGCTTTTCTATACATTGATATGATGATGTCCCATTTCTACACATGCACGCCTGCCTATTTCAAGAATGCCTCTGTGTGGCAATCACATGACATACGTGTAGATGACTGACACATAGATATGACATAGATGACCAAGCTCTTAGTCTGCTTTCAGCAGTTGTTGCAACAGGCTATCAAGAATGGACTCTGGGGTGACAGAGTGCTTTTTTATTGATGCGCTCATAACATGTCCTTTCCGTGTCTTGCTTCAGGGTTTGTGAGTTTTGACAATCCTGCGTCTGCCCAAGCTGCCATCCAGGCCATGAACGGGTTCCAGATTGGGATGAAACGCCTCAAGGTTCAACTGAAGCGACCAAAGGATGCCAATCGCCCGTATTGACCTCCTAACTTGTGCTAAACTACTGAAATCAGGTAAAATGTCTTTTTGCCTGTTGTGTTTTCTGTAAGTAAGAGAATCTAAAAATTCAGCAATGACAGATTTGACAGCTGAAACTCAGTATAGTACACGTCATTCATCTGGAATATCATCTCAATCCAAACATCCAATAAGTTTAATTCTAGTTTTGTAGTAAGTTATTTGCAGTATTCTAGTTACTGTTGTCCAATACTCAATACACAAATTGAATTAGATTGTATGGGAATAATTTTCCTAGAACTAAATTATTTTTACTCTGTCATCAACTCAAAGTTTCCTTTAAATCTCACACCCTATGCACATGCATGTGCACAGTAGGCAAAATGCACATCAATTCAGGGTTAGAAGTTCCCCATGGGTTTCAACTGTTTCTGTGGAATATGTGATTTTGTTAAGAAATTGAAATGTACTAATACATGTACTATAAATGGCAAGTTACAAAAGTGAGTTATTCTTGCAATGCAATGGCATCATGTCAGGACCACCTAACATTTCAAGCACTTACGCATTAACATACATCTTTCATACACTCACATTTTGTTACCTCTGTCAGTAGAAATTATTCTGAAGCTAAGTTGAATTAAACAATAGTTTAATGATTTATTTTGAAATCTTGGTTGGTCCTTGATAATTATGAAGACTATGTTACTTTAAACTTTTAACATCTATTCAATTTCTTTTTATTTTAATACTGCCATTGTTTTATATTTGAAGCATCTTTTGCAGGAATGGGGTGGCAACTTGAAAAAACAATACACTCTTAGACTACTTTTTACTGTTAAATGTAAAATTGTTTACTTGATACCTTTCTTTAATTTCTTTCTTGGGAATGGCATGCATATGATGGCAAATATTTGGGATGATACACATCTTCAAACGAGCTCTAAGTGCACTTACCCATTGTAAGGACATTTCTATGTGCCACAGTTTGCACAGAAAGTCATCCTTCTCCTTCTATTCTTTTCTGTATCAAATAGTCAACCTCCTCCACTTCTTACAAATCTGTGTGATCTTTTCTTTACCATCCCCATTGCTTGAGAAAAGTCTGTTATTCTTTACAAAACAAATTAGTTCCCATTTGAATGTCTCATTTTATACCTGTGATCTGCTTTAACCTTTGCACTCTGAACTCTGAACTGATCCTGCACCCTTCCCATGGTTCTCTCCTGCATACCCCGTCCATCATCATATTTCCATGGCAACTAAAGCAAGCAGGGCAATCAAAGCCCGCACAGAGACCACTCAGGGTCCGCCCCTAGACCTAAGACTGGCAGATACCCACCCAGCAGTAAGTGACAAATTCAATGGCGGTGTTGTCGGAAATTCGGTGGCGTATTTGCAGTGGTGTGACTTTATGGGTAGCCAGTCTGTGGCCTGTCTAGATATTGTGACCTATGATCTGTGCCCATATTGACCTGTGTTCTGGTGACCATTGCAGGGTGCTGTACTCACTATGCTAACCAGCTGCAGTCAACTCCTAAATCATGTGCTTCCCCAACTTCAAAGATAATACTCCAAACCCAGAGCTCATTGCAACAACCAGTTTTGAAAATCACTAGGTGTTGTTTGTTTTAGCTGAATCTAGATTGTGTGCACATCCCTTAGTGTTGAAAATCTGTTTCGGGGCTCCGCTACAGCAAAAAGGAATTAATATATCATTTCAGTATCAACTCCCATCCCTTGACTCCTGCTTTTTAAAGATATGTTGTATCCAGTTTGTTGAAGTAGGTAATATGTATATCCGTACTAATGTCAGCTTGCTATTGTGTTCAAGGGCTTCAATGTTGCCATTTTGTGTTTGACACAATTGTTTTCAATCCAGTTGCATTTATAGTTATATTGTCATATTGCTCTTTACTTTTGTCTGTTTTATATTCAAGTACCTTTTTGTTAGATCAAGACATTGTTGTGGCAGCTCACTGGATCATTATTGGTAAGCTTTGTGTCAACTCCAAAAGGACAAACAACCAAGTTGACACAAAGCTAATCATGATGACATATACAGGATTTGAATGATATGCTGATAGTGTATGTTTATTAATGTATTGTAGTGAGGAAACATTTACAAATTTAATGTGCAATCAGTGGTACAAAAGCTTCTAAAAAGTTTCAACCTTACACAGTGAGCTAGTGTGTCAAAGTTACAAAGTGAAAATTTAGTTAAGAAGAGGAAAATATTTATTATTTTAGATGTTGGGAAAAAAATGTAATAGACTATATTAACAATATGAAACTGTATGAAGCAAGGTACAGACTTTTCCCCTCATAGTCTGTTTTCTTATTGATATTCCAGTTCAAAATTATTTTCTTTACTCCCAGAACCAGAACATTAACTGACCTGACTAAAATAGCTTCACAGATTTTGCTGGAATGTAAACCTGTGGAAGGTTTGAGGGAAGCTTTTGTGGCATGTCTTGCTGAATAACTGTATACACTTGTCTATAGTAGAAACTAGAGACCTCATGACTAATACCAAGAAGGTTGAGGGGGGGTGAAAAGGAAATTTTTAAAGAACCAAAAAGCACTAAAACTTCAGAAGAACTGAAGAATTCAGGGAACCAAAAAATAACTTGTCTTGGTAGACAGGTGGTCACTATAGATAGGGTTCTTAACCTTGTGTTAATGGGAAACATATTTAAGAGTACACCAGAAAGTGGTTACATTTGCCAGATGGTCCTTATACAAGTGTTTGACTCAGAAAAGAAATTCCATATTAACTGTTCTTGAAATAAGAAAGTAAATGATACATACCCCAACCCTTATCCTTGCTGGTATTGTAGTGTATTCTGTATATCAATCATCAAGTAAATCAGTTGTCAGAAACTGAAAGAAGGAAAGCATATCTGGATATCCAGAACTCAATGAAAGCTTTCTAGTATAGCTAGATGGCTAGACAGAGAAGAATCTGATACTATTTTCCATCTGAGATCTGAGCCATTGCCTTTTTCAGATATACTAAAACGTTCATAAAACTTTGACTAAATCTTGATTTTCTTGTTTACTCCCCAGGTTCTCAATGAAGTGGCTTTGGTGCAATATTGAAAGCTGACTGATGAAAAAGGAGGTGGGATCTCTTGGCAACCATTGTCATGGACCCAGATGCCAGACTTTAGACTACAGTGGGACATATATCTACAGCGATTGTTGCTAGGTCAACTATAGGTGAAATGTAAACAATTCTTACCCATGTAGTGAGGGACCAATAATGTTCACTGAAGTAAACGAAAAAACAAATCGGACGCAGATGCACAATTGGTGCACGGCCTGCTGGGAATATGACCTATGACCTATGAAAAAATGCCGAGGTTTGTGAATGCTGTCACAGGATTCATAAAGTTACGGCAGGCTTTCTATAATCATGCGTCTGTACAGTAACATGCCATCATTTTTAATTGTAGAATAATAATTACAAGTTCGAGTTAGGGCAGTAGAGATACAACAATATAGGAACATAGGTATAACCAAACTTAGATGAAAACGACTTGTAGAATTCTCGAGAGAATGTTTCTTATAGATTTCTCAGAACAAGAACCATTTTATAGCCTAGAGTAGTGCTGATTTCCAGAAATCAGGGAAATCGCGGTCACTTTATAGGAATGGCTACCAGTAGGACGTGTAGAAATGAGTAGGAATTCAAACAAGCCCCAAATCTTAGATGATAAAAATCATCTGAAAATGTAGAAGTAAATGAAATGCATTTCGTATTAATCTTATCGATAAAGAGGGCAACAGCTTGGGACACAAATGCTTAAAAGCATATTAGAAATAAAAGCGCTTCATATGCGTATACATATTAAGGTAATTTGTAGAACAAAACAAAAATTGGACTACCCCAGATATGTAGGAACATTCCAATGTAATATACCAAGAGGGGTGCACCTGTCTACACTAGCGCATCTGGCTACAAAACCAAATGTGACAGGTGTGAAAAAAAATGGAAAAAAATTCTTGCTCGGGGCTCAGTGCACATATGTATGATATTCAACTGACAAGAGATGGTTTCTGTTGCGCAATTTTTCAGGCATCACCAATCAACAAACTAGTGTGTGACACTGTATACAACAGATTTTTAAAGCATTTCCATTTGAAAGTTTTACCTAATATTTATCACCATTTCAAAACAAAAGCTGTAGTTTGTATTACCTTAGTATACTTATTGTCTTGTGTATTGAGTACGTATTATTCTTGTTTTTAAAAGAAGGGAATAATTGCTAAGCAGTCTGACAAATGAACAGAGATGCTGATTATAGAAAGATAGTCATATCTATGTATTTGCATACAGTGCCACTCAGACTGGGATGCACTATTGCTAAACCCAGAGGAAAATTGTGTCAACTGTGGGTTGGTAAATGGTGAAGTTTGTTTTAGGGTATAATTGTCGTATCGTCACAAATATCTTAAACAGGGTTGATTTTAATCATCTTAATTACTCTTGAGATTATTAGACATTTCTTCACCAATCGTGGACACCAAAATTACATATCAGAGGTGTAGAATTTTATCGGAAGATGACAAAAAGATTTATTTGACAATCTGAGACATTACTTCGCTAAGTGATGTAAAAACTACACTACTGATACCCCTTTTTTGCCGTGGTATGTTCCTTACCTGTGGCATTTACAGAATGAATGCATACAGTTTCGGAGCATACCATTCAGTTAAGAGGGGTGTTCTGTATTATAACATGATAGAGACGCTAAAGATGTAGATTTTGTGTTGTGCCAAACAGTGACTAGAGATAATTCTATTTATTGTGTTTGATTTGTGACGTGATAATTTATTGATCAACTTCTATTTATTACTATTTATTGATGCCATTATTATTGGCTGATGTTAAGGTAGGGATGATTAATTAAGTTATTCATTAATTTATTGTTAAGTTAAGGAAAGATCACTTGCTGCCTTTTCTCTAGAATGCCTATAGGGTAAAACTCTTCTCAACATAAAAATCATACACACCAAAGCATGCATGGCTTGGCCTTTCATTAATTATGTTAATGAGGGCATTTTTTGGTGACGCCTCCGAGGCGAAGCCCGCTTTTTCCTGTTTTGATCACCCAGCGCCCATGAGAAGCTATGGAACTGTCAACAATTGTAAAGGAACATGCCATTAAAGTTAAAGGGGGTGGTTCATCTACCAAGAAGGGAACTAATATATCTAGTGAGGGTAGGAGAGTACTAAGGCTATAAATGAAAGTGTAGACACTACCATTGCAATTGTAAACTTCATGCTTAAGGAATGAACAATGGCAGGTATAATATTTAGAAAAGGCTGGAATGTGGAATGTACTTAGCTGTGCAAATTGGTTAGTTTGTACAAGTATGCTACAAAACAATCATCTTTAAGTTGCCATCGTCTTCATTTATGAAAATACTTTCAAACAGCTGTTTGCTCCACAGATGGATGAAATTAGGAGATATACTTCAGGATATTGTGTGACATCCATCACTCTTCTTCAGTGTCACTACGGTGAACTGGCAGGACAAAGTGACGCTGAAGAAGAGTGGATGTCACTCGAAACATCCAGAAGTAAATCTCTGAACTTCATCTACTTGTAGAAATTGAACTGCCTTTAACTATTGTTAATCTGGATGCCTAACCATAATAATGGTTTCATGGTCTGAAATGAAGAGGTTCTTGCACAGCTAGCCAAGTTGCACAGCTTACAATGGAGGAACTGTTGTAAGACTGAAAGGCATTAACACGTGTAATGTTACCTCATCTATAAGCACAGCAACTTTTTACCAACATTGCTTCGATATATATCAAAACCCTCGCCCTTCTGTGAACTTGATACGGTCCAGTTTCCTCTGGTTGTCGTCAGATTTTGGACGGTACCATGTGTCATGCAGGGAGGACAGCAGGGGAAAAGTCATGCTCTTGGAGCATTATCCACTAAGCCTAATCTTATAAATGGCCCATAGGTTCCATATATTCCTTAGGGTAACATGTACTTAACAATGCTGGTGAAAGGACCTAGTCTACAAAATGCTTGAGAATTCACCTAAAGTACTGAAAAGGTGAGATGTATATAGAACAACGCACCGGCAGCCTTTTGTCTAGAATTTACTAAGAGGATGTACAATGAAGAAAAAATCTTGACACTGAGGAGCATCCAAACTTACCGGGCTGCACGTTAACGCTTACATTTTCATCAGGGTGATTCTGGCTACTGGTCAAGAATTGATATCACAAACTTGATGTTGTAAGACCAATAGATGGTACCACATCACATCACAGGTTATGCTGTTTTTTGGCAATGCCTCAGGGGTAGAGCCTTCTTTATTCCTGTTGAGTCAGAGAAATGTGTAACCCAAAATGTGACATGCTTAGAAATGAAAGAGTAGAAAAAGACACTTGAAAGAGTTGTGTGCCATTATACTTGTCACAACTACATGTACATGCACAATAATTGCTAAACTGTACCATTTTGAAGGGTAATGTGACTACTATTACATAACAGCGACCACATTTTGTCAACCAGCAAGAAGTAAGGTGTGACCAGACATTAAGAAATTGTATTGTCTTTCATTCTTCTGCTGTTACGAAGAATCCACAACCAGGGCTATCTCTACGGATTCAGAAGCTCATTGATTGGCAACAGACCATCAACACCATCACATAGAAATGTTACTATCAATTGGACCAAAGTAATCAATGAGTGTATACATGTCCTTTCTTTCCCTATCCCCAACCACATACATGTGAACTTGTTGCAGTCAATTGTTAGGAAAGGATGATGTCAAAGATTTTTCGGTATCACTGGAGAATGGATTACATGTTCCTAAGTTTGGTCATGTTGTGGTTTGAAACAGGCGTGTGTTTTTGTTTGGGGTGTGGTTCCTGGTAATTTTGGGGTGCTCCCAGTCCAGCCTGTACAGATGATATATCTACCATAGGGAGATAATAAAACAACGAATATTTACTATCAGTGTGTGTTTGTCGTTTTTGATGTTGCCTCACAGTTACTGTAGTTAGTTTATAAGAGCATGTTGATTCGACTATTTAGATGGCATCCTCGGGCACTGGAAAACTGATGAGAATGTGCAAAAAAAATTTAAAAAAACGGGCCCAAATGACTGCTGTCGTTATGTCATCAAATTGGTGAAGAAGGTATTGCAAATTAATGAACTTGCAGACAAAGGTATACCAAACAAAAGATTCTTCATTTTTTGGCGTTCTTTCATGTTGTATTAGAAGACTGGAAATCTTTGATCCGTACTTTTTGTGCAATGAGTAAGTCTACGACAAAAGCAGTACGTTTTACGACAGGAAAAGAGGCACAGGACGACATTTGTTTCCATTTTTCGATAGTCGGCATTAATTTGCACATTTTGAAACTTAAGTTTGGTTGAATTTCTATTTGGAAACAGGCAAAAACTGATACCAGTGCGCGAAGGCCAGTCCAATAATTAAGTCAGCATGTTGTGTTCTTAAAAACTTTGAAAGTGTTTGTTCTAGTCAAAAAAACTTGAACTTGATGTGGAGAATCCGACGTGAATGCGCGGTGAACCCACGAACATGACCCTTACCCTGATGCTGGTCCCTCTGACACCAGTTACCCTGTGATCCTTCCCTCGTCTCCCCTGTAGGTCTCATCTGTGGCTTCATCATCCATATATGTTGATGGAAGCTGCAATGCGTAACAACATAGATACGCGAATATTATATTATACCCGCTAGATTGAAGACACAAATTCCTGTGACGTGCTAACATATTTCAATCGTCTTAGAGCAGTTAAGGCTCTGCCAAAGACTCAAACGGGGTTATGTCTTAAAACTTTCTATGAATATGCCCGTAACTATTAGTTTTGTAATATCACATTGAAGTCTGTTCGCATTAACTTATCACGTCCTCTATGTGACGTCATGGCGTCAATGAAAAATGTTTTCATACTTCTTCAGGAAGAAATCGAGGTGATATATCACACCAACTGATTACAAGGCCCACCGGGAAAATAGCGACATCACAAGAAAAAGATCAACAACTGAAATATCTCTCCCGAGGACAAGCTTAAAAACATCCGAATTACTCGTTACATTAGCGGCAAGGCTCGTCTAGGAATACAAAAAGAGACTATATTTCATCCCGCAATGATTCTTGATGCCTTTAGGGATAGATTTAAGTTTCTATCCATTGTGGGTTCTTTTTTCTGGCTGAGCAATATTAATCATTCCCAAACCTTTGTGGCAACGGACGGCTGCAAAAAGTATTCTGACATTACTACAAGTCATCTGGGATGCCCCTATACCTCAACTGCTAGCAGCCTCACAGTTGACCTTCTGGTTCAAATTACTTGCACCCGTCTTTTGGAAGGGACGTAAATTGGCGATCCCGTGTTCGAGGAAGCACCTCGAACATGTTGAAAGGAAAGGTCCAGCTAGCAACCCCGCCCTGTAAATGTTATTGCTACTGAAACAACAACAACAAAAAAGGCTGCAGACCTCCGTGCTACAAGGGTAATAACACTACAAGGGTATGAATCACAATCACTGCAGGTTGCATGTATGATGTTGACTTCCCTTAAATCTTTTTTTAAAAATAGCACAAATTGTATTTTTTTTTGCATTCCCGGTAAACCACCTTAGGGCGTAAGACACCAGGTTTGTACTCAATAGTGCAAGTTGCATATCCGGACGGATTTATTTGGTCCAATCACACTGGGATTGACCCCTACACTTTTCGGTAAGTGCGGTGGGTTCTTTTGCGTGCTTGGGGTGTAGCTCTCCGCAAAAACGGGACATCCATCCGAGGAACGGCCTTAACCGAAGCTAGCTACTCATTTTAACCGAAGCTACAAGTAGGTACTCATTTTCACTTCACTCTATGGAAATTTATCCAAGGTCACAAGATCGGTAGCACATCGACGGATTCTAGCCCAGAATCCCAGGGTTATGAATCGAACACCCTGCCGATTTCGCCACACGATCCCACAAATAGCTACGATAACTATAGACTTATTATAGATATTAATCTAAAATTTCATAATTAAGCAGTCAGTTTGGCTTCAGGGTACAAATTTCTAATATATTTCTTTTTCTTATAACGTTAAAAAGTTTGAAACTTCTAGAGGCTATTCTCATAATGTAGTTTCGAACGTAAGAAAGCTATAAATCATGTAAAGGTCTAAAAATTACATTTGATTAAGACCTCTTGTAGTTTTTAACTCATCAATGAATAAATATTGTTTACTTGTCTATCTGTCAAGGAATGCACTTTTACGAATAGTACAACCTCCTCTACTTACTAAAAGGCATCGTAAAGAAAAAGAAAAGAAGGAACATGAATTGCGGTGGTTATTAGTAGTTTGTTAATTCATTCCCGTCGGCGGCTGTCTAACTTCAAAAGAGCGCATTATCCCGATATACTGTTTCTCCGTGTAACTACGGCGCCCAACTGCTCGCCTCCAGCCATGGATCCAGATGGCATCGCTCTTACTGTGGGCATTACACATATCATGTCCGTGCCTGGCAGGGAGAGGTATGGGATGTGTCATTTGTACGAACATCGCAAGGCCATGAAAGAAGAATAATTATGGTTACGGTTACTTGAGGCCGATGCAGAATGACAGCTTAAGAAGGCATTACACAAGTCGCGATATGTCTTTTGACGTTATATTGTCAAGCTAATTGTGGGTCGTAACAAACTCAACTCAACAGAGTGCAAAGACCTTTGTTAATAGAGCGTTTCATTAGGAAGGAACTGACTGAATATAAAATACCTTGTCTTCATTTAAAACTTACGATTTGGTGTACTTAATGGCATTAATCAAAGTGGAGACATACTTTGTATGAAATGGTACTTCTGTGAGGCAAGATCTTGTTATGAAGGTACTCTGGTTCGTTATGCCATTTTCTTTCCAACACGCTGTTTATAACCCTTCTTATTTCCTATCTTGCTTTAAAGTGTCTGGTGCCCCAGATGTTATGTGGGTATAATGAGATTTTATTACAGTTTTATGATCGTATGTCGTGGTAAAATATGCTTTCTGTGCGGTATTTAGGCTATCACATGGTGATAAGTACCTTTGAAATAGTTCTCTTCCTCCAGCATATTTACTTTTAACCATATTGGTGACGGCCATTAATCAAAACAGGAAAACGATGTCTTTGGGCAAACCTATATACAAAAACTGCACCCAAAATCATTACTTTATATGAATCGTTACCCGGGATATGTTTCTGTCCTGCGGGGAGGTATCCATCACACACAGAGCGGTATGGTCGGGTAAGAATGACAGATGTTCAGCTTTGGAACCCTGGAACTCTCACAGAATAAGGAATTTCAGCATTAGTTCAATGACTCCGGCAGAAGGAACAAGTGAAAGGAATCTAGAACCAGTTTATCTGAGTGAAGAATTGTTCCTCCACTGGTCATAAAGACACATTATGTACAGTAGAAGACACACTATGTACAGTCGAAGACACACTATGTACAGTAGAAGACACACTATGTACAGTAGAAGATACACTATGTACACTAGTATTCACAGGTGCATTGTATCGGGAAAACTCTTTTCGACAAGCACAATGAACAGTTGACTACGGTAGCATGGGGTGACCGCCCGAACAGCATGGGGTGACCGCCCGAACAGCATGGGGTGACCGCCCGAACAGCATGGGGTGGCCGCCCGAACAGCATGGGGTGGCCGCCCGAACCCTCAACGTAACCCTTGGTTCATCGCATGAGTTGATTACGCTAAGAAGCAGAGATCTGTGAGTAACGCTTGGTTGATATAAATGAGTTATGATAACCAGGACTGGGGATGTCAATCCAATAGTGAGAAATCTGCTACGAGCAATCAAAGCGTAAACTAGCAAGTTTTCCAAATTATAAAGCAAGCGCCCCCCTCGTTGCACACCTTAATGGGGGTGTTGCTATGATGACGTGCAAGACTTCACAAAGCCGAAGAAAAATGTCAACTTTTTGTTTTCATCATATAATGCTAGCACCCAATTCAATTAAGGAAACAAGAGATAGGGCCAGATAAAATGACTTTTGTAACAGTGCGTGTTTTCCGGGCACAATGGCTTGCTGATTCTGCCGGTTTTGCTGTTCTGCATTGTGCTGAAAGCTGGTCCCTGTTTGTGTATGTGTCAATAGAAACTGTTTGTAACGAGAATCTACATTCCTCAGCATACATACTCACGACTCAGCTAGTTTTGCATTGAATAAAATTGGACTACTTTTAAAGCTCTTTCCGGATATAAGAATACTCGATTCACTTTTATGTAGACGTACCAAGGGTAGAGTCAACCGTAAGAAGGCACTTATATGTAATCTTTATTTGAAGGAGAAATATTGAGGATTTAGCGGCGCCAGGAATATTTGACTGTCTGTGACAGCGTCTGATATTGATTACCACAACAAACATTGATAACTAACGGTAGAAATAGCAGTGTTGTGTGTGATACACGTAAGGCCACAGCAAGGAAATTTTATGAATGACATTAGCGCGCTCATTAATTTTCGCCTGATTTCAGAAAAAAAACAAGAATTTTTTCCTCTTGGGGATGGCCAGATAGACCAAAATAGGAAACGAAACATGTTGTACATGTGTTGTTGCCTTGTAGAAGTGACACTAGGGAGGTAGCCATGACTATAGTTGCAGAAGCGAAACGGATAGTTAGATAGTGCCACCAATATGGAAGTCATGACTATAGTTGCCAACTTGGCAAGTACACTAATTCACTTCTTTAATACAGGAATGAATGCCTTGTTAGTTGTGATACCACGTTTTGTCACTTTTGTGATACCACGTTTTGTCAAATTTTGTTACGTCGTTTATGGTATAGTGTCTATTCTGAAAATTAGCTATTTCATTATTCTTGCACTCTGCATAGGATGTCATCCATAACATTTACTTGCTAAAACTGGCCTAAACATGTCTGGTTAACGCATACGAGGGAAGTCAATTTTGCGGCCTCGCCCAGAAATAACGTACGTAACTTAAGTTTCGGGGTAGTTTTACAAAGTATGACACCTTTCATGAATGTCTGACGAAATTTAAATCATCGTGATCACTTTGCAGATGACACTGACTGAGGAAAAACGTGGACAACTGAGCTGTGACCTGAGGTGTGCGGGTCAACTTGCTTTGTTGGAAATCAAATACATTCTTCTTTCTGGTTGAAAATCGAAGGGAATATCTTTGAACATTTCATAGCATGTGGAACAAGACCCACACAGCTCTAATCACTGTTCACCCTGCTTACGTTTCGCGTCACTTAAACTACAGGTTTTAAGAAGGGCGTCGACTGAAAATTAATGATTTGAAACTCGGTGGATGTTGATAAATAGGCAATATTATCAAGGCGAAGGTTAAGGTTAAGAAAAGCATACCTATTTTCTTTATTTCTAAGAGATTGGCATTTCTGAAAGGTAAAAACAGGACACCTATCAAGGCCTAGGTCACATTTTCAATCAGGGGCCCGGCCGGGCAGGTTTGGGGAGCAAAAAGAATGATATGAAAGACACCAAGCTGCACAAAATGTCAAAAATATGATTCATGGGCATGATTTGTGTATACAATTTGATTTTTCGCTTCTTAAAACATCCCGACCGGGCCCCGGTTTGGAAATGTGACCTAAGCCTAGACGGACATTGTCATATCAACGGCATTTCCGGTGTAGTGTCCGGACTCCGTGCATGACATTTAGTTGGGTACTGCAGCACGGGGCATGACTGACCGCGCGATATCGAAAGGTCATGGGGTCGATTCCTGGCGTTCCTGACTTGATATTGCGTCAACGGAACGGGCTCTTTCCACGCCTTTCCTCTTTGCAGGTGAATCTGACTTCTTATACCGTACCATAGACGCGTACTCTCTAAGCAGAGGTTCGGCTCCGGCTGTTTGTTGACGTGCTTTAAACGTTTTTATCGGGCTTTCTATTTTCTATTTTCTTCATGTCCGCAAGCAAAAGCCTAACCTCTACTTAAGGGAGTAGCAGACTCGATGGATTAACAACCAACGATCCCCACAGCCTCGAAAGGCTACCTTCTTTTACGTTACTGCAGTACAGAATGGTTCCATCAGAAGGCGCTCTTACCCAATTTGTAGCCAGTCTTTGTCAATTTTTCTATTGCTGATAATAGTAATAACAGATGAAACCTTTGTTTAACCCTCATCCGACCGTTACATTTTTACGACGAATCTGACCGTATGGGGTCATTTTTGACCCCATTTTGTTTTGCTCATAGACATATTTCTGCTGGCTTATTTTGTCATTTCTATGTATTTACTGTTTCACTAACCTATGAAAAATATTTTGACAAGTTTTGTTGTCAGTAGTTATTACTCATTATCATAATTTATGCAGAAAATGAGGAAAACCCAAATTTGCTCTGAAAATCTACCATACTAAACTTACTTAAACAATGTTTTGTTTTATCAATTTCTAAACAATAATTGTGATGATGCAATAATGCTGATAGCATAATAATGTTATTTAACAAGAAAAAATACAATATTTGTGAAAAGTAACGAATTTATTACTTAATTATGCACCATATTCCGCCATCTAAACACATACATACAATAACTCTTGTCTATTTTCCCGCAAAGATCTTTCTTGTAGGTTCCTTCTGCACATTCTGTCCATATATTGTTTTTTAATTAATTAGAAACATTTTCACTTTCATTAGCATAGGTAATAAGTGCGTATTATCATAATTTATGCAGAATGTCGAAAAACTGTGTTTTACACTTAAAATACTAAATTTCTTTCAAAATATTCGGTGTTTACTCATCTAAGCAACTATAACCTGTTGCTGCAATAGCAATAATGAGGAATGCCTGTTATTTTATTGAAATATCTTGATATTTATGTAATTAATGATTCATAATTGGCTGGGGTCATTTTTGACCCCACCGAACAAGACACAAACTTTCAGGTATAGCTTATACAATAATGGGCAAAACTCGGCGAAAAATTGGTAGATGTTGTAAGACATGTATACAAACAAATTCATGGAAGGAATTTTTTCTCTGATGAAAAATGTTGCTATGGCAGATCAAAATATACGCCTGGGGTCAAAAATGACCCCATACGGTCGGATGAGGGTTAAACTTTCCTGGCAGCTACAGTAGCAGATGACAGTGTCATCAGTGTAGAAGGTAGAGGAAAGCACGCGCTTTTCTCTGGAATCAATGACTAAGACACGTCTCTCACCCCGGCTAAATAATTGGTTTAGCAGACCGAAAACAGAGTCCCCTAACAACAGCACGACTCGAAATATGAAGAGAGATTAATTCCGTTCGGGATGTGTCGTTGCCATGGCAACTAAGTACTTCTGTGCAGATGTATTTTTGATGAATGGCGCGAATTTTCTCTAATGGACTTAAAAATTATTTGACCATTAAGAAACCATTGTGGGCAATATTGGAAGCTAGGAAACGGATATGCGGGTAAAGTATTTGACTCTCTCGGTTAATGAAAGTCGCTGATGGCATCGACGGTTGTGAGAATTCGTTGTCCAGTCCTCATCCGAGCTTTCAAAATCAATGTGAAATTATAATGGACCATTACCTTACTGTTCCGAAGACAAGATATTCTCACAATCAATCACAAGTTATTGTTGGCCAGAATTTTCCGAGCGACATACACAAGAACACTATCGAAAACGAAAACAACAACGTGACCTACGTTTTCAGCAATTTAATGTGGCTCATTCTTAAGCTTACAAATGTCAAATACACCATGAACTTCAGTGCACTGGGACGGCAAGGAGTATACACGAACTAGTCATATCATTGCAGGATTCCTTCATGGCTGTCGAGGCGACAACTTTCACCGTAAACACTGCTAAAATAATACCTTGCCTTTAAGTCATCTTTCCGTAGTTCGGAAAGTTTGCTGTAATATTCGTTTTTGTGCTGTAATGTGAATAAGTCATGCCATTACAGGATTCCTTCATTGTTATGGCGACGACCATTGAGCAATCAATTAAAGATCTCATTAGTACTTCAAATGAACTTCATTGATATTTTGTCCTCTTTAAAAACGTTTTTACAGCATGAGTTGCGTTCAGTTTATAATGCTATAAGTCAAGAAATTCCCATTCAGTGAAAATGGGCCCAAGCTGCTAACGGCGTTCATCTGTGGGTATAAAAAAAAACACATCTTCATGTAATTCTTAAGAGGACTTCCATATCTCCACCCATCTGTATACAAATTAACATTCACATAGACATCGATTTGGAGAAGCCAGACTGATGCGCAGAGCAGAACAAAAGCAGATCCTGAAAAACGAACCTTACAACAGAGTTAGCTTACGGATGTGCCATGTGTAGCAGAGACTGGCATTCCCATATAGGACTGTTAGCCATAGCAGAACCTGTAAGGCTGGTATAAGTCACCATGTTCAATATTGACCAAAGAAGGCCATATATAACAGGTGAAGATGAGATATGACTATATTGAGCCTGCGGGTAAGGTACATGTAACTATTAGTAAGGTTGTCTCATAGCCTTTTGTAGGCCAAAAGACCGATGGATTGGCATCCAATTTGTCTATGGAAAGGCTCTCCTTCTCCTTTACATATTTGCCTTAACCGAAGTCAGGTACTCATTTTCACACCTGGGTTAAGGGAAGAAAGTAGAATCAATTGTCTTTTTAGCCAATGACGACGTCTGTCAACTCGTCGTTATATTCAAATATTCGTAAGTAGATTTCTCAAGCGTACATTGGTGTCCAATCAGCAGAACTGAACAACGGAACAGAAGCGCCACCTGGCGAATCTAGACATAAGTGTTGGAGTAGATGTTATTACGAGTATGCCTGACGTTTGGTTTTACCTTCACCAATAAGGTTGTGTTTCCGCTGTCGTTTGTAGGCGTATTTGTTTGTGGACAGCATAACTCAAGAAACAATGAATGAATATTTGGTAGGTGGGTAGGGGTTGGTCAAACTAAACACAAGATTGATTGTGGACCTCTTAGCGGCGTTTTGTGAAACTGTAGTATCCACTTCTCCTGGTCTGGACATGCTATAATCACTAGCTCGGTAAAAGGTGGTGTAGCTTCATTCTACCTAGCTCAACGAGAAAGGTCACATTTTCGCGAGAGTGCAAAACATCTTGCCTCGGCATTTTTCAAGCCACCAGCACATAATACTATACCATTAGGCTCGACCTAAAGAGTGTGAGTAAAAAAAGAGCCACCCTACATCTACTTGGTTTGGGGACCACTGCATCAGGTCGTTAACACAATTACACATAGTATTCTATGCGATTAAATATGTACAATTTTTGCTATTATATGTCCTGTAACTCTTTGTACTTATAACAGCTAATATGCGAATGCAGTTCTTAGCTCTGATTGGTTCACGGCAGTTCTAAGCTCTGATTGTTTCCTGACAAAAGAAAAAGAAGAAGAATATGTTTATCCCTACCGGGGAAAATATTTCATTATTCTTTTCCTATATAGATAGCTTAAGTAATTATTGACATAAAAAGATTCTATACTATAAAAATCAGGAGCCGGTTTACAATTATCAATGAGGAGACTGTATACATTTTCCACTGTCAAAGGGAAAAAGAAATGTCACGTTATCATTAGGCAACGTGACTACCGTGGACCCAATGTCTGAAACATTCTCCCACCAGACACGTGTACAGCCACAATCTGTCCTCTTTGGAGAGACTCCTGCAATGACTAGAATGACCCGAATAAAAGGACATGGCCATACGCCAATTTCCATTTTGTTAACGAGTTCACTCAGTGCAAGGCCACGTGGACCACTTCTGGGTACTGAACTAACTCTAACTGTAGCAGCACCTAAATTTAAAGGTGTACTCTCACTGCACTTGCGTCAAGCATGCGTCACTGTGGGGTTCGTTCACTGCGTCACTGTTTCGTTATTTTATCCAATTTTTTGTAGTTTAGATATTGCTTAGTACGTAAAAGTATGACTTAGAAGTCGAAAAAATATAAAAAGTAAGAAAATGCGTTCTTTATGTCTGAAATTCGCTGAGTATCTTTTGTACCCCGCAGTGACGCAAAGCTTGACGCAAAGCTTGACGCAAGTGCAGTGAGAGTACACATTAAGTCAGAAACATTTGTTGTGCTTTTCATAATACCATGTGTGTGTAGGTAATTCTTATTAACTATACACTATAGACAGTCGCTTCTCTGCTATTTCGTTTGGAGCGAACTGCTACCCGGGTGGTGCTAAAACTAGATTCAAATGTTTATCCATTTAAAAAGTTTACAACTGAACTGAATTTATTGATACTATGAAAAAACATTAATTCATAACGTTAATGATTTAATACACATCAAACATTCAATGTACGAGACGAGAGGACATCTGTGTCATTAGACTATTCTTTATACAAGACACCGTAGACATAAGTATTGAGTGAGTCCCAGAACGGGTAATGCATTAATCAACTGGCACTGAACAGTTCAACAAGCTAAGTAAAGGTCTTTGTCCACGGTAGCTTATTGCAATGGATGTTCTGAATGTCTCTTGCTGGGGTTTCGGAACAACCAACTGATTGCTTGTGTTGTACATTGGTTTCTGCAGTAAACACCTAGCGCTTCTAGTGTAGAACTGTTGTTTACTATAAAACCATCTAAGGGATAGCACGAGTTCTTGACACGTGCTAGATTTCCCAAAAATGTTTGTAATTAGTGGAGTTTATTTGATGTGGCAAAGCCGGAAAGTAATTTGCGTCCCCAGACTAATTCAATATCAGAAAGATGAATTATTTCATGCAATACATTACATTTTTTCGACCACATCCACAAACCATCGATCAATATTACTGTTTGTTGTATCAAGTGATGATAACCATAGAAGCCTTAGTTTCTAGTATTGGTACTATAAGATTATTATAACGTTATATTAGATGATAAAAAAATTCTACATGAAAAATTTAATTGTTTTTGACGCACGTGAAAACTACGTATTCAAATCCTACGGGGCAGACAATATGTTGATTGAAAATATTTAGTATGTCAAAATAATGTATATTCATAGGAAAGAATCATGGGAATAAAACAACAAAAAAACACGTTTCCCTGACTATCTAGACCATCTAAGTCTGACACAAACACAGACAACAAGCGAGCCCGTCAGACGACGGCTGGTGAGGATATTTTCCCGCCAAACTGCGGGATGGTGGACGTGTACGAGGAGGCGTGGGTGCCACCGGATACTGCCCCTGGTACCAAAGGGAACTACGAACAAGCCTGTGACGTTCGTTTGGCATTCAAGCCAGAAAATGGTGAGTCTTTCACTATTTTATAAACAATGTCAATGTGTTATTTTTGATCATTGATCATTGCGATAATACGACATGCTTCAGTCAATGTCTTTATTGTTATAGCAACCTGAAAACACACGTGAATTTTACATGTTTAGATATTATATTGCTGTTCTGTATCAATGTTGCATAGTCATGTTCAAATGTTAGAAATCGTTTTCTTTTATAAAAAAAACGATAGCGAACAGGGAAAGCTCTGTGCTCAGTGAATGTGTAAAATGTTTTGCCACTCTTAGTCTGCAGGACATTTTGTCGTGACCACATTTCCAGTTTCAAAACAAGTCAAAGATAGATTATGGCATAAAGTATTTCATCTCAAGAGAAATGACACTCTTAAATCTAAACATATTGTATATGTATATGTCTGTGGCCACGATACCAGCCTCGCTGCCTAGTCTCCACCATGTATTGTTTTGTTACAATCTGAATAGTCTGAAGTCAGTCAAATCTAAACATGAAATTTAAAAAAATAGATCTGATTAGATAGATTTGTTTTTTCCAAAGGGAACCAGCGCAAGCAGCGCGATTCCTTCTCGGCAGCGAAGCTGAGGAGCACCGAGGGGGCTGACAGTCGGGCCGGTGGCTCTGACGGAAATACTCAAGTCAACGAAATCTATGGAGTCTGCAGTATGTATGACTGTATACGTTTTCTAAATATTGAAATTATAAACAAAACTAGGCCATGTTGATTTGAATAAATGGATGAAATCCGCATCCAAATCCATTTACAGAGAAAAATGTTTTCGACTGTACAGTAAATCGTACAAAGCAGCTGCCAATGAACAAATAGAAATCGTAAATTGCAAAATAAACATCAGAAAACGGATACTAATGTCTTAGAGTCCTAAGTCGATTCAAAAGTCAAAGAAGAAGATATGAAAGACAAAAATGAAAAATCTGATGTTCGGTATACAATACTCGCTGTGTTAAGTCATTTTTAACCTTCCTGGCCATTTTGATTTCAATTTTTTTCTTTGCCAAACTATTTTTTTAGTACGCCTACACACACACACACACACACACATGCGCGCGCGCACCACATTATCCATCCACACCTGTCCTTGGTGCTGAACACCACATCATTATTCATCCACACCTGTCCTTGGTGCTGAACATTGCTCACACAGATGCAAAACACAGTCATTCTGTAAACGACCTTCTAAACACACTTGCCATGTGTCCGTATTGTCATTTGAAGAAATACAGGCAGATCTACTGTTAGTCTTGACTGATTTCTAAATCTACGAACATCGTATTGAATACAGTCTGCATAACATTTACGGGTTACAATGCACTATTGCCCCCATTTCAGTACAGAAAAAAACAACATCTATAGTATACGCTTCAATACACGGATTACTAGCTGTCATTATTGTTTGTATTTTGTATCTAAATTCAAAAAGCCACCTGTTCATAAAAATCACTGTACCAATACCACGCCATTCAATTTCTTTTATTCTCTGATTCGCCGCTTCATCTTTGGCTGGTTCAAAAAAAGATTACAACTTTGACCACTTAGCGATTCAATTTTTGTGACCCTTCATTTTATATCATTGGATTGTGATGAAAGATGTAAACTTAGATTTAAACGACAACCAAACACACAGAACGTACAAAGTCGTTCTTTATCTGTAAAGGTTGTTGAGCGATCTGCCGCTCGGGAGTCACAGCGCAGTGGCAGCCTGTAGTGGGGCGGGGTTGTAACTTGCTTAATCTGGTCTATCCCTTATTTCTTTCGCTTTTTCTATTTGTTTTGCAAAATCCGAAGAAAGATCTTAAATAAAAGTGACCCAAGGGTTAAAAATAACAAATCCATCCAAGATTGGTGCTTAAAGATTTCCATACAGAACACCGGTGGTGATACCTGGGATATGTGTCCAAACCATCTCTGCGGACATAAATTAGTCTGCGAACAGGAATGTTATCACGGTATGGCTTCGGAAAACAGATTGCTTTCCTAAATACCCGGCTGAGCCTAGGGACAAAACCCCGGGCAAGGGACAGACTTTTTGCTCTGACATCTAAAAATGTTGTAGACCATTCTCCTAATTTCTATTGCAATAGAAAAAGTTTTCTTAACACTTAACCGAAGTTCTTGTACTTGTACAATTTATCTCAGTCTGTATCTTTGGAATATGGGATCGATGTTGAAAAAAACATACACATGCTGTTCTGGAAGTTTTACACTGTTTAGCTGTATTTGCTGCATTACTTGGATCTACAAGAATAGAGAATCTCTACCTACCAACCCTACTTTTCTTCAGGATTGTAATCGCAAACTTGGGTCGTGTAGCATATAGCTACAGGTTGCTTGGTCCAGAAGCAGAGGTCTTGGGTACAAATCCTATCGTGCTACTGATGTGGTGATCTTGGGAAAGGCATTTTACATGACTTTCCTCACTCCATCCAGATGTCTAAATGCAGGGGGGGGGGGGGATTTCAGTTGGGGAGGTTAGAGATGGTGGAAGGAGAGGAATGGGCCCCCCTCCAATACCGTGCCCTAGGCACAGTGGATAACAACAAATTCAAATAACCCCTACGGCCTTAAAACGTTATGAGACTACCTTTACCTTTACTTTATTTAAATCGTACATGAATAAAAGTGGGTTGTTTGTGATTGAATTCCAGATACTGACCATACCATTGACTCCACCGACACCGAAGACATGGCAGACAGCGTCCCCGGGCGTCCGAGCTCCAAGCGCCGCCGGCCTGGCTGCTGGATCCTCGCGGCAATCGGTCTGTGCGCTCTCGTCGGTCTAACGGTGGTGGCAATGGCCCAGTATCACCGGGCTGCGGACAGCACTGAGCCACTTCTTGAGTCCATAAACAAACAAGTAAGGGGCCCCGTCTACGATCGTACAATCGTCGTACGATTGCAAACTGAGGGCATTGTTTTGATAGTCGTGCACGTGTCTTACTTACGGAAAAGACTTCCTTGGATGGTTGCTAAACGGTTGGCTCTGTCACAGCCATGACCATAATAAGAATACATATAGTTCAACTGTATTCTTATATTTGCCGTGCAATGTACTTGTTACAACTGTCACGCAATAACGTTCTTAAAACTGTCCCTAGCTGGAGGTTAACGGCAAAGCCTTGCAGGACGTTCTGCTCACCCTGAAGATGGGGAAGCTCAGGGGAGACATGCCTGGCCCATACGTGGTAAAGAACAGTGCTGGTGTTTTTTCCAAGTCTATAAAAAGCATATGTGAAAAAGAAATGTTGAAACTTGAATCAGGTTACGAATTACAAAGTAATTTAATTCAAAGACTCAGCTATATGTAAAATATGTGACAACGTTGCCAACGAAGTACTTAACGTTATTTAGCCTAGCAATGTTTGCCATTTTCATATTATGGATGGAAAATGAGTACACTCGAAAATTTGAAAAATAACATATGGGATACTTTTCTGTTGGACTCCTGGTTTCCAATTAATCAATACTCTCTTTGATAGGTGTTTTATCGTTCCTATTATCGTTCCTATAGTGAATGCTTTGATAGTAACAAAGGGATATAGATGTTAAAATATGCTATATTCATGTATGCTTGCTAATAGAAAATATCCAAGCATCCAAGTCCTGAGTTTGATGTTGTGTGCCTTGAAAAAGAAATTCTTCTCAGTGTACAGTCTGGCTAGCTACTGCAGTCAGTTAGAGAAGAAGTCTTTACCACTATTGTAGTAATTTTATATGTGTATCTTTTTATTCTGAATGGGACCAAATTGTTCACTGTTGTTTTGGCATGCCTAACTGGTATATTTTGCCCTGCACAGACTGTTCCAGAAGCCTCCAGGATAAACGACACCGGTGCCACCCACATGGAACACACTGATCATCAGCCGCTGACCACATCTATGACCAGCAATGAGGGAGACACGCCGACCATAGCTTCAGTACCAGGGACAGGAGGTTGGGGCTGTCATTGCAGAGCTTTTGCCGTGACGTCATGATTTATAATGTTGTATCTTATGTTTCAGCAAGGAGGTTATAACCTCCTTGGTTTCAGCAAGGAGCTTTTATAAAGAGTGTTTTCAGTATGTTTCACTCCTTATCCTTAGTTCCGTGTACTCTCCAATCAGAGGTTGTGTCGCGTATATATAGTAGTAGTCGGAAAAATTACACCGGCGCTCTACTATATCTACACGACTCAACCTCTGATTGGAGAGTAAGTTCCATGTTCCTTAGTTCCTCTGTCAATGAAAATGCAGGACTATAGTTTTAGCATTGGACTTTTTGGGTGTGCCTGCGTGTCCAGCGGAATATCCAAGAACCTCTGGATGGATTGCAAACAAATTTAAAATGTGGGTGGCTAGGTGTTGTTGACAGTCTTCCTGGATTTTTTTGGGGGGGCTTCTTGTGGCCAACCTTAGTCCTGTAGTAGGCGCTCCGTTTTTGTCTGTCTGGTGCCATACTTCAAGAATTCTGGATGAATCGCCATTATATTTTTTGTTTTGTGAAAAGTTGAGAGACCGAGGTATTTAAGCATTTGCCAATTTTTCTGTTTTCTTTAGACTTTTTATACTACAGAAATACCATAGTATGATATCATAGAACCACTGATTCTGGCTAGGCAAACTGTTTGGGCAACAGCTTGGGGACGGGTGCATTGCAAGTGAGTTTACAAAACGTTTTGCCTGTCCATGAAATCTATTTGGGCCAAACATCATGATTATGCCATGCAATGAATAACCATGTTGTTTATTTGTGATACATTGACAACATGCTAAATTATTTCCTTTTCTTTCAATTCTATTTCAAGAACTTTTGCCGGCAGTTGATGGGTACTCCGTCCGCCAAGGAAGCTGTCCTGGAAACGACATCCCGTCTATCTCTGAAGATGGCACCACCCTGGAAGACTGTGCCGAACGCTGCACAAATCACCCTGGCTGCGTTGCCTTCACCTTTACTGACAACCACCGATGTTTCCCCAAGACAAAAACCTGCACCAAAATGAGGAAGACCCCTGTCATGAATATGTTCTACGACAAAAAGAGTGGTAAACAATCAGCATATGAGCTCTCTGTTTTAATGGTCTGTCTGATTATTTGTCTGCTTAACCCTTCATGCGTCAACATACATTGATCAGAATTACATAAGAAGCTATAGATCAATTGTGATGATGATGTGGGTACTGGGTAGGTAGTGAAAATACAAAAGAAAAGGTTCTTTTATGGGCCCCTTGCCTCAGGAACTTCCAAATTGATCATGTTTAATTTAAACATGCTATGTTTTTTCAGTGGCTAGCATCATTTGGGCTCCATAGCTCATTTGGAACTGCAGATGCATTCTTGTTGGGAACTTTAAATAGGGATAACTGAGTAAAGATGAATGTCTTCTGGCTTGTATTGGCTTCTGGGCAAGAGAACAACAGAGCCAAGCAGAGGTCCATTGCTGAAAATAGAACATCCTTAATGAAGAGAGATGTCTACAGCTGTCATGCATCAGCACCTGATGCCTGCTTAGAGTGAAATAAAGAAATTTAACTTCCAAGTTTCAAGTTTTAACTTTGGGATCATCGGCAATCATTGATGATAATTGATTATTGATTGGTTGATTGGTAACTTGTTCCAGATGGTCCACGAGTGGTGAATGGCTACACTGTCCGTCAAGGGTACTGCAGTAGCTTTGGAGACAACCTCGGATCCATCTCTGGTACTGGCATCACCCTGCAGGACTGTGCCCAACACTGTGACACCCGGCCAGACTGCGCCGCCTTCACTGTCATCACCAACAAAACCTGCAGCCCAATGTCCAAGCCATGTGCAGACCCAACAAACCCAACTAGCCTCTTCTATGAAAAAGAGACTGGTAAGAACTCACACACCTGAGCTTTCTATAATATTCAACCCAGTTTTTGTGTTTTGAAATTTCCTCTATCATTCATGTTAAAATTTGATAATTGGTGTGACAAATCAGCACCAGGTTGTGACATCAAAGACACAGCTAACATTATAGCAGATGTTGGGGTCCTTTTTATGATGTAAGGGCTTGTTGCTAATTCAGACGACTTGTTTTCAGTGTGTAAGATCAAGGCAACCAACAACATCTATCGCTACCGATGGGACCTTCCTCCGCTTACCACCTCTCCATTCAGGTCAGTGTAAACATGTCTATCTAAAAACATCATTTGGCACCAGCTTCTGTATCTGTATAGCCAGTATAACTGCGCTTCAGCGTAACAAAACGGCTTCTGTATCTGTATCTGTACAAGTATTATGAGCCGGAAAAAACACCCTTTGGCATAACACTCCAAGCTTCTGAACATGTATCTGTACAGGAGTAACACACATGGTCTTGTTTTGGGGTAGCACACAAAACTGCGAGCAGATTATCATTGGACCGAGCAGACACTTTGAAATGATGCTTGTAGTCTTTTACAGTTTAAATCTACATATCTGATATTTTGTGAAAACTAAAATCCCTGGTACTCAACGGATCATATTATTAATGACCCCTAGCGGTGGTCTTCACGCTATGTTGAAAATCGGAAAATCTTGATATTTATACTAATGATTTTGTGTTAAATCTTGAGATGCTTTGACTTGATCTTGAGATGTTTTAGGAAAAGTTTAAGATGGCCTGCAGGGGCAACACAGGCAAACACCCCTTAAGTGTTGTGTAGCACAATAGACAGGTTGTCTGGTAGGGGTCAATAAACTAAATTTGGGACATCTGAGTGACTTGGGCCTTAATTTGCCGGTATAACGAAGCATTAAAGGGTTTAAGACACCAATGACATCAAAATCGAAATTCTCTGAAATTCCATTTAAGCACAATGATATTACTTAATTACATAGCCATTTGCACAAATTATAAACCCTTCTGATGTTATTGAAAATCAAATCGTATAAAAATCATACCTCGAGGTTTTGAGTCTTTTCACCAGGTAATAAACATTTTAATGAAAGGTTTTTGATGATTTGATGTGCAATCAAGGCAGACAGGTGTGTATTTGATGTAAATGTTCATGTTCATATTATTGATACATATAATAAGAAAATGTTGTATTTTGGTGTTTTCCAATCTTTAGACTGTTATAGTACATAATAAAGCTGGGGCTATGGCATTGAAAATTGATAAAACCTTGAAATATTTCTTGTTCCTTCCTTGTAGGTTTGATGTGAAGGCTAGCCATGACATCCACATTGCCCTTGCCCAAGACATGAATCAAATGTACGAGATTGTCATTGGAGGCTGGAGGAACCAGAAGTCCGTCATTCGGAGGGAGAAGCAAGGACAAATAAAGGTCAAGGCCAGAACCCCTGGTATGTAAATATAGAATGCAGCATGATGTTGTATTTCATTTCAATGCCAAAGCCATCAGACCTTTCAATGACCGTTATGTCTGTCATCTTCCTCATGGCAACTCTGACTGTAGTGTCATGCACTTAAGGTAGACTGTAATGTTGATGCTAACGGATGTGGTCCCAACGTAAAGTATGCATCTACTTGTATTTTGAAACAGAATCTGTCAGAATTTCCCTTTGGAAGAAGACACATGGCCATGGCCAAAACATTAAGCATTAGTCTTATAAAAACACTGTGCAAAGAACATACCAACATTTGACTAATAGAAGTACAAAAAAAGAATTAAAAAAAAGAAGCAATCTGATGAAACCGTTAATGGACTTTTCCCCATTAGGCATTGCATCGCCAGCACTGTTCCAGACCTTTTCCATCCAGTGGGCGGCTGATGGCACCATCAGCGTGAGTAAGGTCCCTGGGACTGCACCCTTCATGAGCTGGAGGGACCCTGCACCCCTCCCCATCCACCATGTGGGCTACACGACAGGGTTTGGGGCCAGCGATGCAGTGTGGAAGTTCTGCTCCAACAGTGTGTATTGCATTTATCAATTTCATTGAGACAAAAATGATAAGAAAGTGGTAAGTTCTGTTATGATCATGGCCAAAAAGATAATTATGTCAAACCTGCTATTAAAAGTCTCCCTGCAAAAAAATAAATCCATGACATTGTTAAAAATCTTCCCACCAAGGAGGTTGAAAAAAGGACCTCCTTGTTCCCACCAATTCCACATCATCTAAGGGATGAAAGAGGTTATAATATTTATATAATAAGTTTTCATTTGTACATTTGTAACTATTTGGACCGCATAACTGTAGAAAGAGTGGATGGATCTTTATGATATTTAACATTATGTATGTGAGTATGAGTATGTGTTTTCAAAATGAACTTCAAGGTAACTTTGATTATGGATGTCAAACTCTATCATTATTTGCAGCAGAGCATAGAGTTTTGAATCAGATAATTATGTAACTGGCAGGCCATTTTATGACAGATTGGACTTAAAAGCTCTTACTTGTTTCGTTTCCTTCCATGCAATATATTTTTGTCTACTCCTTTCTTTAATATATGACTGTATGTTTCAATGAAGAAATTGAAGATGTCATACTTCTGTGGAATATTTCAAAATTTCTTGACACTGCATAACATGGTCACACATTACATGCTCCTCGCTTGAACACATTCTGTCCTTGACTTCCTGACTTTGCCTATGTGGACCCAGACCTTCAGCAACAGAACTGAACACACATCAAGACAAATAAACACACAGACAAAAAACAATACAATCAATGACTTCGAGCTAAAAACCTAACATAAATTTTTTTTTGTTCAGATCCATCAGGACGACAGCCCAAGGGTTTGTGGCCCATGACCTTTGAGTCCGGACCAAGGGACATGACTGGAAATGGAAATGACGGCAGAGCAATCGGCGTCTTTCCCGCACCTGGCCCAAACAACCAAATATTTGGGTCATACCGCTTCACGGGCAGACGAATGTCTCGCATGCTGATTCCTTACAAGAGTGTCCTGGATATCCAGTAATTAATAACTTTTGCCAAGAATCTCATCACCTCGTTTTTTGGTGCTGCTTATGTGTGTTATGTGCGAGTGTGCATGTGTGTGTGTGTGTGTGTGTGTGTGTGTATGCATGCAAATGTGTGTGTGTGTATGCATGCAAATGTTTGTGTGTGTATGTACATGTGGATGTGGGTGTTTGAGGACAGCATAACTCGAGAAGCTGTGTGAATGGATTGTGATATTTGGTAGGTTAGTATGGGATGAGACAATGAAGGTCAAGATGCAAGCAGAATCATAAAAGCAAAGGGCACAGAGGAAACTTTGAATATGGTTGTATTAACTCAGTGCACCTAGGGATAAACCTGGTCCTGTTTTTTTCATTATGTTTTTCCAGTGAATAAGCAATTTTTTTTAATC
Organism: Branchiostoma floridae; assembly: GCF_000003815.2. Taxonomy (NCBI): domain Eukaryota; kingdom Metazoa; phylum Chordata; class Leptocardii; order Amphioxiformes; family Branchiostomatidae; genus Branchiostoma; species Branchiostoma floridae. The sequence goes on along the minus strand of NC_049981.1, from coordinate 16,907,568 downwards.
CAAGAAATTACAGTTGTGAGGCCTAAAAAAGGCTATGATTATTGGTACAGGACTAAATTGACCTTTCTTAACCTCATTTATCCGATTATCATCTCAGGTATTCCCTCACCATCCTGGTGTATGTGCGTGCCAGTGTCACCGCACTACCCCTGCATGATTTCATGGGCGATAGCTGGGGACTGATGGAGGCTTGGAAGAGAACCATGGCAACCCCAGCAGACAGGACGGGAGCGACTGACCAATCAGCTTGGGGGCAGCAGCCCTCTGGAGACAGGTACATGTACTATCATTAGCATAGACTTAAGTGCCTGTCACACATGCAGGACCTACCCATGGATTTGCTTCTGACTGCTCAGCAACCAAGGTCTGCTCTTGTTGAGTAAGATGGTCATCCCCATCTGGTTGGACAAATGGGGGTGACTGACCAATCAATGAGGGGGGGGGGGGGGCTTGGGAGCAGCAGCCCTCTAGAGACAGGGGAAAGTACCATAGATTCCTTCATCTCTAAGCTGCCAGAGTTTCAGACTTGTACAATTGCTCTTAGTGCAAGGGTTTGACCACTGACCTCGGAACTGAAACCCTCCTCCATATTGTGACTTTTAAACGTGCACTAAACATTGGATGGCATTTCAGCACTGTGTCAACAGGAAGTTTGACATGGAAGAACTCCCCCTACAATTTGGCTGGAACATGTTTATGAGTTGGTTTGCATTTGACAACAGTACACCGTTTCCATTATTGGATAAGCAGGACCTGATTTTTATTTGAAACACAATTGTCGCCATATGTGTTTCAGGTCCTGCTAATCCAAATTCTTAAACAACAATGAACTTATGTCTTGTATTTATGCTGGAGAAAAAAATAATTTGATTGTCTTATTTCAAACAAAGATTTTGGCCACACAATAAAGGGCGCACACAACCTGCAGACATAAATGCTCCCCACCTTGTCCTCAACAAGTGGACATATGTTGGAATCAGCTACAACTACAGCAGTGGGGAGGTAGCACTCTGGATGGACAACATCAAGGTGGTGGACAAGTCTCTGTTTTCTTTATAATTTTATAATTTATTTTGAAACCACTTTCTGTCAACTTGCTGTATCATCCCTAAATACACTGTTTTTATATACAACGGATATAGCATACCCCATGGGTAAACATGAACCACCGGTAACGTTAACTGTTGGTTGGTAAAAGGGGCTTTTTATGGCCTGCACATGGCAAATAGGATGTGTTTTGGTTCAAATCTAATAGCTGATGGCAGGGAGGAAAGCTTAGATGTGACTGTATTCACTCAATACAACTGAGCATTAAACAAGTACCATAATTATAGCATATACCTGATCCTCAGGCTTTGTATTCATTATGTTTTTCTCTTTTTTAAACCCGAGAACCAACAAATTGAATTGTTGTGGCCTTATCAACTATTGTTTGATAATCATGTATTGTTATTATTCATATTCATTATCTACTTTGTCAAACTTGCACTAATCTATAGCTAGGAGTCAGCTGTTAAGCTCGATGGGATGATCTCAAACAGGACATTATCATATGATGGCTTTTCTGTCCCAGCAGTTTGTTGTCATTTATGTGTTTTTTTACACCACACCTATTTAATCTGTTGTTTCTCAGATTTAGAAAAAAAGCAAGCTTAACTTGAAAAGCAATGATATAAAAAAGGTTTATGCTATGGTTTATGCTCAGTTTTTAGACTACGGTCACATTCAAGCTTTCTTCCCAGCCCTCGGCTTTTACATTGTATATACATATACTTTGTCCACTTTCTATATTTCTACTTGAAAAATCTTAGAAGCAACAAATTATATTAGTGTGGCCTAAATTGCTTTTACTGTGTGCGACTTGTTAGAAACAAATCAACCGAAATTTCAGGTGGCGCAAAAGTTGATTGGGATTACGGAACATAGAGCCCGATTCCCCCTTTTGGTGGGGTACAACGGAAAAGTCTCCAAACCCTTCTCTGGACAGCTATCCTGCCTACAGGTTTACGACTATGCCCTGACACAGAAACAGATCACTGCAGCCATGCACAAATGCCAAGGTAAGGCCTCATTTATTTTTAACAGAATGGAGATTGAAGATATTGCCAGACAAAGCAATCTTAATACATGTTGAATGTCAACACATGAATGTGTTTCAGACATTTGATACTTGTTGCTAGTGGTCAATTTCTTTATAGACAGGTTTAACCGTATGACAAAATCATTACGGCCTATGTTAAATGTTAGATATATTTGACTTTTTTAGATATTAGATGTGAATGGCCCAAACAATTATATTGTGCCTCTTTCTTTCCACCTAGTGAATGAAATTGTCTGTGATCCCAGCTGGCACAGACATGGGTCCAGATGCTTCCGAATTTTCAGCGTTGCAGTGCCATATGCAGAAGCTAAAGCTGTGTGCGCTCGTCACAACTCACGAGTAGCTCTCCCAAAAGACCTGCCGACCAACAACTTCCTTGTACAACTGCGAAACAAGGTTTGTTACATTTACCAAAAGAGGGTTATGCTGTTAGTATCATTCTATAAAAAAGTTATTGTGACTGCAGTCAGCAATACATATTATATTGATATATTCTGAAGTACCTATTTCAGGATTAAAAGACCAGGTTTTTCCTTTGTGTTTATGGTGACATAATCCTTGGTGAGTGATATCCAACTAATTAATCACAGAGTGAGCAAAGCAATTCTTATGATGTTATGGCTGTATAACAAGAAGGTTGATAATGGAGGCTTAACTTGTGCACTATAACATCTACCTTACCCTCCAAACAATCAGGAGATCAGCAGCTAGGGACAAGGCAGGTAGGTAATTTTAGGTAGACATTTAGCCCAGGGCAGTGCCATATGATAATTAGTATTAAAGTCAATGAATATATTTCCAACAGGTCAACAAGACGCTGCCCACATGGATTGGACTTAGGGATAAGGAAGAAGAGGGAAAGCACGTGTGGGAGGATGGAGAAGAACTGGGAAGGTTCCGTGCCTGGGGACCTGGGGAGCCCAACAACCAGCCCGGAGACTCCGACTGCGTCCGCATTGAGAAAGCAACTGGGTTCATTGGTGCAAACAAGTGGAGGGACTTCCCCTGTACCCTGGGGACCTTTGGTGTGATCTGTGAGAAAGGTATGTATGGCCTCCTTCATTTGTTTTTATCTCTCCTTATTCTCTTCACCATATCTAATTCTTCTGATCTCTTTTGAGGTCATTGAAAATTCGTTCACTATTCCCTTTCACTTTTTTGCTTTTTTCAACTGTTCAGACTTCCTCATATACTTATGCAGTCTATATCTTTTATTTCTATCATCATAATTATAATCATATCTTGTTTTACTGCGCTGTTTCCATATTTCTATGGCACTTCATTGATGATGCAGTAATTTCCTAAACTACATTTGTACAGATGTTGCCTGGTTAGCTATAGGATAGATTCTGCAGATACACAGTGACAACTGACATTTATTCTACAATATGCCAGTTCACAGGAACTGTTTTGAATGCACATCTAGAAGGTTAAAGTCATTCCCTTTTTACATCACACTGCAAAATAATGTGCTCTGCAACTGTGAACTGACTTATATTCCTCTGCCAGGTCAGACTACTGCATGTCCCATTGGATGGACCAAGCTAGATCCAGACTGCTTCATGCATATTGACAAACCTGCCACATTTGAAGATGCGGAGAATGTCTGCAAGAACATGGGAGCAAGCCTACACACTGCTGCTGATGAAGAGGGGTTGCGAACCATTCAGGGTCTTGCCAAAACTGGTTTGTTTGTTTGTTTGTTTGTTTGTTTGTTTGTTTATTTATCTATTTATCCAGGGGTACATGTCGCCTGGCCGGCATTTTTCAAAGATCCCTGGGGGGAAACCCCGTACATACATAACAATAATCAATAACAATATAAAATTAAATAAATGGTAACTTAGCAAGAATCGACAAAGAATAACGCAATTTAACTAAGACAAGATAAGGCAAATCAATTGTACAACGTTAATCCTAATATAACTCCAAATAAGTGAAATCAAATAAGTAATTGTTGCTTGTTTTATTGAGCCATGGACTGTGTTTTTGTTTGATACATGGATTAGATAGATAGATTGATTAAGGATTGATCAATTGGTTGATTGATTGATTGATTGCAACACAAATGAAATTTTGGTTCTTTGTTACTAATCTATAGCTTAGCTGCAGGATAGTACTGTCGGACAGTTTTGAGACATTGATCTCAAGGGAATAAAACAGTCATGATTGTGCCCTCCTCTTCAAGCACATGATTTTGTGATCTACATGTGTGTCACTTTATGTGCAAACAAGCCAATCAAATTATTTGTAACAGTAAGTAAAAATCATACCTTTCTCCTATGTTATTAGGTAAGAGTCGCTGGGTATGGACAGGCAGAGAAAAACAGGACATCCCATCATCAAGATGCAGGTCTTTCCTCATACCAGTGAGTCAAAAACAGTGTTTTAATTGTGACCTTCATGTTACAGGTGAAGTTCTTTATATTGAATGTGCATCAGAAATGCAATGCAAGTCAGCAAACATTTTTGACAAAAGGCACTGCCATGTGTTTACCTCTTGAATGCAAAGTCAGCATTCAGCACTCCCAGGGAGCTTAAGCCCCCTTCTGTAGTGAATCGTTGCAGAATGTTGTGTGGCCCTAGAACTGGAAATGGGCACCTGGTGACCCCTATATATATATGCATCTAACCATGACATCTGGGTGACTTTAACATTAACTTCAACTTTAACTCTAGCTTTAGCTGTAACTTCAGTGTCTATTCTAACTTGTCTGAATGAACTTCAACTTTTTACTTTTTTCCTTTTTTACTTAATCTACATAATGATAAATGTAATTGTAACTTCCATCTGTGTTTATTCCAGCAATCTACAGGCAGAGAGAATGCTTATCATCGCCCCTACCACAACATGCAGGGCCCTTGCACCAGGAAGCTTGGCTTCATCTGCAAGAAGGGGTAGAAGCAGAGGAAATATCCTGAACATTGGAAATAAAGGACGATACTGGTAATGACTTTTGTCATTACAGCTTGTGTGCATAACTTGTCATTTGATTATAGGAACAACGCTCTTGTGACATAACTCGAAAAAAATCATGGTCATCTCAGAAACATACTGAATCTAAGAGGCTATCTTGCCAGAAAACACTTACTGTATCAGGAACAAAGACTGGGAGAGGGGTATATGCTCAGTCACATTTGGGATTGCATTCTTGCCACCAATTCACCATGTGGCAGTAGTAGAGGTCAATCAGATGAAAGTTGCTAAGGAGTTGCAAAATGTTGGCCAGGTGAATCTTCTTCAAGTTTTGTCACAAGAACAGTATTTTCTTTTTCTTTTGATCGTTGAATTTGAATGTGCCTTTAAAGTCATGTAACCTGACTTTATTTTGTAGATCAATATACAATTGCAGAAATCTAATACAGCTCATGCATTAAGTTTCAATTTAAACATTACATCAAACTTCATTAAACTCAAACTTTCTGACATTTGAGATCTAGATCTCCCCACAAAAAAACATAAGCTCCTGTTACTTCATACAACAGGTCTGGAGCTAATTGACTCATTTGCATCAACCTTGACTTGACTTTGTCTTACTTTAATTCGGTTCCTATTGGACTATTCAAATTGTCATCAATTGTCATCCATCAATTCATAGGAAGGGTATAAAATCTGCTCTAACCAGCCTTCTTCAGTGTTACTGACAAAAGACAGTGACTGCTGTCTAAAATGTCTGTTTCCAAAATCATGTCCAGTTGCTTGAGTAACAGCTTTTTGGTGTAAGCTTCAATTTGCTTTTCACAGACATATTTTCACAATTTTTCAGCCATGTGCTACATATACTGTATATTTACGTAGATCATAAATGGTTTTCAGATTTGAATCAAAACAGCAAATCAATTACACACTCTAAAATGTATTGGTATTCCAAGAATACGGAATGCAAAAGTTTCACCTAGGCATAACACACACAACACAAGTGTGCTGTCAAGTAAGAGTGGTTTACTGGTTATACAGAGTTTTGTGCAAGCTGTGTAAGATTGAGTCACATTGGTGTGATCCACTCACACAGGGATGGACCATATGTATTTAATGTTACATTATATATTATATTTCTAAGACATAATCAATGTCAGCAAAATATTAGATGGATATCTTTTCTGGTACAGCCATGTAGAGAATATTTGTGATGTATAGAAGGATGGCCTGATCAAGCTGGTCTTGTGTCAGCCATAGTAGTACTTAATGTTGTTTTGTGCAATAAAGAGTATCATCATGAAGTCAGTCTTGTGGGCCAAACTTGTCTCTTTCTATGCATAGATATCAAACAATAATCAAGCTTGCTTGTAAGGCAAATATGACTCTTAGTAACCTATCCATCCATCCGTCCATTCATTCATTCATTCATTAACACTTTAATGGAAGGGGCAAATTTCTTCCGAGTTCCATCTTTACTTTTTAGCACATGGTGCATTTGGAGTGCCTGTGCATTCCTGTAGCAATTGTAGCTGTTTGGCCCAACACAAATTAGCCTGTTCCACAATAAATACAAAAACCTGATGCTAGAGTGTGTATCTACTATACTGTGTACTGAATTTGCTAACATTTTCCCCACCATCTACCTTCATGACACTACCAGAAGGTTGATGGCCCTCAAACTGACAAACCAAATTTGTACAAACTGGCACTCTGCTTTTCTGCCCCAGAACGTTCAGCACCAAGGACAGGGAAGAGGCGAGTTCTGAGTTCACCAGCTTGTTTTACACAAAAGATAGGAATTTTATGCCAAAGTACTTTGTACCATGGTGGCTGAGATGATTCTTAATCTTTATACAAAGTCTAGCAGTCCACAAGCCTACAGTTTGTACAAAACCCCTGACAAGATGTCATGCTATGATACCCCGGAAATTGAGTTCAGCACCAAGGACAGGGAAAGATGCACACGAACTTGTTTTAAACAAGCTCGAGATATGCACCTTCATTCTAAACGTCTTTGTATGGTTATAGTTAAGTTGATTAAAAAGCCTTTTTAGAAAGTTTTCAAGCACCCTGACCAGTCATCATGTCTGCCTTGGGAAGTGACTTCAGCACAAAGGTGTAAATCTCCTATAAGATACTAAGGGCCTACCCAGAATTTTAACTACAATGACGTGTGTAAAGAGAAGAAGGGGCATTGTTTCACTCCTTTTCTACTTCTTTCAACTGTTAAGGGTCTGTGTGACTCTTTATACACATCAGAAAACAAGAGGTTCAGAGACAGCACAGGAATATAACAAAATGAGTACAACCATGTCAACAAATATTCTATACTTTTAGACAAACAAAAGTTGCAAATGACATGGCAACCAGAAGGCAAATGGCCAAGAGAGTGACCTTCAAATGTACAATCACCTCCTTGATAAACCTTGCAAAGTGATGCCAAAAGGACAAAAGGCAGAAGCGGCACAGGATTTTATCTTATGGAGGAAAGCAGTCCAACGACTCAACATATATGCAACAAAGTTGCAGGAGGACCTAATGTCTGAGGTAACTTAAGGCATGCACTAGATAATGTGCATACTTAAAGAACAAATCAAATTCAGCAAGTACACAATAATCATTTATTGATAAATGTATATAGTTGAATTATTTCATCCAACCAATTCCAAAAATATTCAAAATCTGAGTTCATGTATATTTCAGTAAGATGCTACAACATGAAATAATTTGCAGCAAGAACAAGGTATATATACACACCATAGTACAACGTTTTCATCAAGGCAAATAATTTTACAACTATGTGACTGTACTACACAATACATTTACAGCTTATCTGAGTGACACTAGATGTCATCTACATTGCATTATCACTACATGCATCCCAAAGATGACCTAAACAGTCTTAATATAACAAGATTGAAATACCAATAGCTGCCATGCCACCACATTTGCTGTTAAGCTTTTAACAGTAAAATGTACAGAGCTTGATCATGCAATCCTCAAAGCACTCAAGTATACTTTTTATCATTCACAAAAATCATGACACTATTTTTAACATACATGCAATCTTGTATAGTCTTTTTATCATATGAACTTGTCTTACTTCCAAGTAGATATCTTTGTTTTGTTCATTTGCACTTGTTTTCCATCAATGTAATCAGAGATTCTGAACAGTTACTGCACTAATTGTAGTGTAGACAAAAAGTCTTTGATAACGTGAAGTTTGGTCCACAGTGTGTACGTATCACAAATTACAATGTACCTTCTTACAAAATATCATACATGTACTTATAGCTGCCTGCCACAGATAAACTGACTTTGACTCACTAAGGCACTACACAATACCACACACAATTATATTACATGCAATCAGTAAATAGATGCAACTTTCCAAGTAGACAAGTTTGTTGGGGATACATTTTCATTGTGGCTGATAACCTTCAAGATTTGGGCATACAGTCAAACCTGTACAAGTGACCACCTCTACATTAGCATTAAGAATCCTGTCTATAGTGGCCATCTGTCGACATAGACCAGGTTTTATTGGTCCCTATAAGTGATCTTCTTGGGCAGGTTTGAGTGAATGCTGGTACACAGTATACTATGATATTTCTCTACAATTCTCTACACAGTCATTACTGCAACCTCACTGAAAGACGAGCACATATGATTCGTAGTTACATGTATCATTGCACTTCCTGATGATTACGTTATATATATATATATATATATGATGTTGCTTGCGGATATTTACAAATAAAGGCCTGCACTCCTGAAGTGTAGCAAAAATTTCGAGCCATGTACATGTGTACATGTAGCTGCACTGTGCAATTTTGTGGCAATAATATTTGTGGCTTTGCCAGTTGGCAGGATAAGAATTAAATCATTTGATGATATATAAATTTCTCAATTATAATAATGTCATAATTGTTTATCAATCTCTTACACTGCAAAAATCTCATAAGCATAAAATTACTTTAAAAAAAGTATATTCATACATCATATCAAAAGTACATTGTATTGCAATATGATTAACATATATGCAGAGCATCTAACATACATTGTCAGACCATCTACAATGTAGACTAGTTCTTTTGCAAAGCTTCAGCCCTGGCAGCCCTCTCGCAACTATGGGCATCATATATTATCAAAGCACATGTCAGCAGGACAACAATTGAGTAACACCATAGCAAGGAATATATGTGGCTCTTTACCTTTAGAAAACTGTACAAATAAAGCTTTGAATTTGTAGACATTAATGTTGAGCTGTGAAATAAACAAGAATCTGTCATTCTTGGAACAGTCCTATATACACCTCAGTATGTTTTTATACCCCTATGTCCCAATGCCCCTATGATAAAGTTAGGAGGTATTGAAACATACGGAGTGTAACTGTAATTTTTATCCTCACCAGAAAACAAATCCACACCACCTTAAGTCTTAAGATGTGTCTTGAAAACAATCTGTCTAAGACCTAGGCAGCAAGTCTTTGTACAACTGGCCGTCTCCTTTCTTAGTACTTAGCCACTGCCCACAAGGGAAGGTCCATTGTTGATTGGTGGCGAGATTTGTGATCTCGACCCTGTCCAACATCCAATCCGCACCAAACCCCTTGTTGTCGTGCTCGATGCGCACCTTCGTGAGCTCTCCGAGGTCCAGTGCTTCAAACTGAAACCGGTCAGTCTGCCCGCGCTCAAAGAGATCGCGGAACTTCTGCTTGAGCTGTCGTTTTCCAGTGTCTCCGTTTACGCCGTACAGAATGATGGTGACGTTGGCGTCTGTACCCGCTCCCTTCTCATCGCTAGTGACCGTGACAACCTCATACTGAACTGGAGCTAAATCTAAAACAAAAAAGAAACAATTATTTTCTTATTGATTTGTCATTAAGTTTAACCTAGCAATACAACAGCACTGCTGAACTGTACTATGTGATAGTTAACACCTAGCCATCATAAGGGACATTTTGTACAATTTTAACATCACATGTACATGTAAACACCAGTTGGCAAATGCCTAACATAGATCAATGTATTCATTAAGTTGGTTAACAGAAATCTTATTGTTTTAGATTTTGAACTTATTGCTGCTATAGATTGTAATGCCAGTGTCTAATACCACTGTACTGGGTGGTTACTACACTGTAATGGGTTTCTGTTTAGCAAAAAAAATTCATGAGCGACACCCATATTGGCCTCTTCTTGGTAGTTCATATTCTTGAAAGGGTTTCCTGTACATTATAGAAAGAGGTTTATGTTTACAAATTCTGTGGAAAAGGGTCTAAGGTGTTCCAACAACTTATGAGCCCTGTACTGCATGTCAACAACTTACTTTTGATTGCAGTCTGTCTGCTTTCCTCTGTGTCTGTCAATTTGAGGTGTCTCTCCTCTCCCGCCGGGATCCAGTGGTTGCACCCAAATATATACCTGAAGGTGAAGAATATTACTTGGCATACATGCAGAAAGTCCACTGATTGGTGATCTCACTTCCAATTTAGGGAGTAAAATCTTGATGTCTACAAATGTCTAAATGCATTGTACTATGTAGTTCCAACGTTATGACACTTCTTGGATTGCACAGTGTCACTCCTTTTGAGACACAATGTTGGGAGCATTTCAATATAATTACATTTAAAAAAGGCTTTAAGATGTTCAAATTTTGGCAAACTATATGACTCAAATAAGAACGTACTTATCACTGGTTGAGGTGTTCTCCACAATGACCTCTGACACATGCCACTGATGCTTGTCCTTTGACCCTGCCTTCCTGTGCCCCAAGGTCATGCCCTTCAGCGTTCCAACATTCCGGGTCGTGAACTTGAACTCATCTGTTCGACCCCTGATGAGAGAAAAAGAACAGGTGGTTTTAATTTATTACTTTCTTTGTTCATTAGTCTTCAATTGACTAGCTGTAACCTGCCTTAGGATTGAAATCTTTTTTTTTATTGATCGCATGATGTTAGTAAAAGCAGGCTGTCTACACTTTAATCTAAACACAAACACACATACAGACACACAAACACACACACATTCAAGCATTATTGGAAGAAAGATAACAAAATTTGTCTTGCTTGATTTCTGAGGTAACGTCATGACATGTAAGTTAGCATTCATAGTGTTTTACAACTAGAGGGAACCCTGAACCTTAAATTTCCAAAAGGTCATCTCTTAAAGCCTAAGGGAGAAAGTTTTCTTACTGTTTGAAATATTTCCCCTTGGCAGTATTGTCCATGGAAAACTCCTTAGACTTGCGCAAGTCTCCTTCCAGGATGAGGAAAGCATCGTTGGTAGTCCCTGCTTCTTTCCTGTCACTTGTCACCACCTTGATGTTGTAAGCTGTAAGATAACAGGTGTTTGTTTACATGGTAATTCAAAGTAGTTTGATTTTACTGAAATGTTAATTATCAAATTGTTGAGTATGCTTCAGAAGCTGTCATTACGTTAAATGGACGTCCCGTGTTTGAGGTACCTGGAGCCATACCTTGTGCAAAGTTGTGTAAAACTTGACTCTGTAAGTTTGTGTAACACGCATTTCCCAAGGGCACAATGTCAGATCATACACATGCAGCATGTATACATGTACTAACCTATTTTCTCCTTGTCAGACTTGGGAGTGTCCGGGGTGGTGCAGACCAGCTCTCTCATGATCTGTTTGTCGTCCTCATCCTTTGCCAACCAGCGGCCACACGGGAACATGAACGACTTGTCCGTCTTCTGGTCTTGAACTTCAATGTATTCCAGGTGCCAACCTGCTCCAAACCCTGTTGATAATGGATAAAAGGCCAGTGTTATGCAGTGATTTTGCATCTTGACAGATAGCTAAATATATCATGCAAAAATACAGTTAAATACTGAACCATACATGTATATTCATCAAACAGAAGAACATTGAATTTCTCACATGAAGGCAACTGCAATATGATATATTCTTTTCTACAGTTTATAAACTTTCCATTCACACTCAAAAATATCACTGCAAACTTCTAAGGGACTTTGCATTATAAAGTTAAACATATTTCAAACTTGCATAGAATTTTGCACGTCATGAATATCAATACTTTGTACATGTACAAAATGTATATGTCGTTGAGTGACACTACACAGTCAATACACAGATAAAAAGTTATAAATTCTGACCTAACACAAAAAGTCTGGAAACAATTATGGTAGACCATTTTCTATGGATCCGATGGATAGTTTTTTGTACATTGAATTTCATGGGTTGAGATATGATTAACCTAAGTCAAGTTTCCAAACCTTCCATTTCAGGATCAGTATAATTAAAACCCTCTGAAGTCTGATACACTAAAACATCACCATCATACCTTCTGCGGAAACTGAGGAAATTTTGCATGCAAAAAAAGTGAAGAAAAGTTGACATGAAGAAAAGGACCTTAAAGAAAGAATGTAATTATTGCAAGAAGCAGAATACACAGTACATTAAATGTACATGTCTAATGTTTTTCCATGCAAAGGTAATAACAATGAAGATGCTAATATGTACAGTTTTAATCCAAGAGGATTTGTAATTCAAACTTTGTCATTCACAAACTAAAAAAAGTTAGATTAGCAAACATTACATGCTCACCAACTATTACCTAACCTAATGATATAGCTGCCAGGTAACATGCTTCAGAAGTATGGGGGGGGGGGTAGATGACAAGGGAACGACAGTAAGTTAGAGCAATGAATTATGGCATCCATGCAAGTAAGCAAGTTGTAAGACATTTGGATTTATATAGAGCTTTTAACATTCAAACAATTTCTGACTGAATATCAAGTATCAAACCCTTTTTTTTTAATTTCTGCCCATTCAGACAAATCATGATAGTCCTTGCCTTATCTGTACAGTCATGTAATTCCTGTATTCTTCTCCGTTCACCTCAATATTGTCTGTTTTTATTCAATCTAAGACATGTTTTTGAAACTTTCAAATTTGGTGCCAAACAAATGGCTACCTTAGCATATTGAGAGTAAACTTTAAGTCAAATGTAGAAAATCCTTACCTTTACTGTCATGCCACACCCTACACTTGTGCAGGTCTCCAAGACTCAACATATCAGGGAACTTAAAGACATCAGTTTGGTTTC
>NC_049981.1:16837713-16894335 GCF_000003815.2 Branchiostoma floridae | reverse complement strand
CCGAGACCTTGTACGTAGTTTATGATTGCTTATAGTATCCATTGACTGTCAGTACATGACAAATAACAATTGTAACAGTGGTGTTCAAGGACTGCTAAACCGAAGACGCCTAACGGCTTAAGCCTTTATGGCCGAACGGTTTGCACGTTCGATTTGTGATCCGGCTGCCCGGGTTTGGCGCGGGTTCGAATCCCGGGAGTCGGGGTGTTGTTTCTTTCTGTTCTTACTCGCCCCTCTGGTTGTTTCACTGGTTCCCATGCCGACCCTGTGAGTAACAGGCTAGTATGTGCCACACAGGGATGTCGAACTCGGAGATTCGAGGACGAATCTTGAAAAGAAAAGGGGGAGTAGTGTAACAGTGGTGTTCAAGGACTGCTAAACCGAAGACGCCTAACGGCTTAAGCCTTTATGGCCGAACGGTTTGCACGTTCGATTTGTGATCCGGCTGCCCGGGTTTGGCGCGGGTTCGAATCCCGGGAGTCGGGGTGTTGTTTCTTTCTGTTCTTACTCGCCCCTCTGGTTGTTTCACAATGAAAAAAAAAATGAGACAAAAAGATGTTGCTGAATAGATCAGATTTCTGTTACAATTCAAGCCAAGTCATGTAACGGGGAGTTATCGCAGAAAGATTCTATTTCAAAATTTCTATAATCCAGAGATACACAACCATGTAGACAGTAGCAAATGTTTAACTATTACAAAGTCATCATGCATTACCATCCCCTCCAAGGGTGATGTCATTTTTAACTTATTATCCAGAGATAAACTGTAGCACAATGTTAATCTATTCATTTTGTAACCTTCTCTCTGCTGCCTAACTGCTGCCCAATACTAGTTCAGTGCCAAAAGGCTGCTTCAGCAGGAAGAAAATTAATCAAATAATAGTTACTGAGTTTCAATATGGATTTGGATGAAGAGTTTTCCCCCCACTATAATCTGCAGACGACTGTCCTATTGCTAACCTTCTCCCTGCTTACTTCAGCAGAGAAAAGGTTATATATTAAACAGTTTCAATATGGACTACGGTAAGCCCAATGTGTTCTGGTTAAAACTTACTCTTGATAGTTGCTTTGCCACCAACACTAGCAGGGATGTCCTTGGTCAGCTGGCCATCTCCTTTATTCTTGGAGATCCAGTCATCTAAGATGAACACTGAGAGTTCCCCAGAGTCTTGGTTCCTTAAAGTAATCTACATTGAGAAAATGAGACACAATCATTATGATAAACATTGTTATCAGCTACAGCAATAGCCTAGTAGGTAATCATAATCAGTAGGTATATTGCTCCCTTTGCATGTAATAGGTCACAGGTCAAATTTTGTCATGGCCAACAATCTGACAACATTGCTTGAAATACTGGGTGCTCAATAATAATCATGCACTTTCCTTTGTGCCTCCAAAATTTGAGTAAATGTACACAGTTTTAAAGGAGAATGTCAGCAAATTACAAACCTTATTTCCTTTCTTCAGAGCTGAAATTCTGTATACTGAATCTAACTTCAAATTTTACTCAAGGAATACAGGAAAGCTTTTACAGAAAGTTTCTAACTAGTACAATTGTAGAGATGCATTATATCTATGTGCACGCACAGACTCACCTTTTCTAAGTACCAGTCAGGCCTACTGCCCTTCCCATTGTGGCTGACTCGAATCTTCTTCAACTCACCAACGTCATCTAACTCCATCTGTAACATGTTAACAATGGAAACAATTCAACAGCTGTTGCATATCTTTATAATAAAAGTGTAAACTTGAATGAATCCACTACGTGAAACCAAACCCGGTGTGCTTGCATGACTGAAATACACACATGTATGTGAGTCATGGTTGACCCCATTGTATTTGTTGCCATTGAAGAAAGTCTGACAGTCATGTTTCATTTTCAGTCATTGGCAGCTTTGACCAAACATGTATCTTAAAATGAAATTGAGATCAGCATCTGTATCTGTATAGCTGGTAGGACAGCCCTTAAGTGTAACACACCAGCTTTGTAGGCAAGCGGTGTGGCAGTAGTTGCCTGTTTGTCTTGTATGTCCCTTTTGTCATTGATAGCAAACTTTCAGAGGGCTGTTACCTCAATAGATACTCACCCGAAGGATGTCGACCTTTCCCCTCTCAAATCTGTCCTCCCCTTTCTCAAGTGGTATCTCCTGAGTGGTGCCACCAGAGCCAAACACAGTCATGGTGATTTTCCCGTCGGTGCCACCACTGCTTATATCACCCGTGTACACTGTTACCTCATACGGCACCACTAGTGGCAAAAGATAAACACAAATCAAATCAGATTTTGAAGGACTGTTTAAAAACAAATGAAAGAAAGCAGTGAAGCAAGAATTTAACCTTTATGCAAAGTACATTTTTATATATTGTAGCCACTACACCTGTCTATAGTTACTTTGAAGAAAATGATCATGGTATAAAGAAGACAGGCGGTCACTATAGGCTAAACAGTTCTATATGAAAATGGCAGTCTCTGTAAGCTGACTCAGGTCTGCTGCAAAGTTCTTTTCTCTGCCTCAGTTTTTCTTCCATGCTAGCTGCACTTCACTCTAGCTTCACCTAATTTCATGCGCCATGACTATTGTGCTTAGTGTTGTTGTTTTCTTCCTTGCTTTATGTCTATTTCTCACTGTAAGGCATGGGCTTAAGGTGCTACTTACTGGGAGTGTAGCTGAGCATGGTGCTCTCTGCATCCTGTAGTGTGAGAACACGGGAGATCAGTCCGTCCTCTTTGTCCTTAGCCAGCCACCTCTTGCAGGGAAAGTAGTAGTGCTTTCCAGCGGTGGGCACGTCTAACTCCACCTCCTTGACAAACCACCCCTGGCCTGGCAGCACACCATCATGGCCAAACTGCAGTTGTTGAAAGTAGCGATTACAACAAGGTACATCATAATGCAAGTACTACAAAGGTTTTCAAGACATAAATATGCCTACAAGATGTATGAGATTTTTGCTACAAGAACACATTCTTTCTTTTTACTTTTGTCTAAAGTTTTGTCTGTTTTGGTTACATTTGGCTCCAAAAGTTCTCTTCTTTTTCTGTCATTATGTAAGTATTTGACAGATCAGGTAAATGAACAAATGTACAATGTCCACAGCTAGGTACTTATTCTTATCTGAGGGGAGTATGTTTCCCAAGGACACAATATCAGGACCTACTAGGGATTTGAACCAAGGACCTCTGAGTGCACAGATTGTTACACAGCACGGTGTTAAACGTACCTCTATCCTCTTGACATCTCCAACATCCACCCCTTCTATTGCAAAGGTCTCCACAGATGCGGGATCAAACTTGCTCTTGTCCTCCAGATCCAGAGGAATCCTGCCTGTTGTCTTCTTCTTGGGTCCCATGATAATGATGTAAGGGTTGGCGTTGGTCCCGTTGTCATCTCCACCTCCTGTCACTACCTTCACATTGTAGGGAATCACTAGGAGGAAAAGGTATCACAGTGTTTAGGAATATCATATTTCAAGAGAAGAGTAAGGGTTGGCATTTATTGTTGTCCCACCTCCTGTCACAGCCTTTACATTGTAGGGAATCACAGGGAGGAAAAAGTATCATGACAGTGCAACTGGTATCAAACTTCCAAATGCTGGGTCACTCTTCATTACTATGTAACAGGGCAACTCTGAATCAATCTGAACCTTGAATATTTTAGGTAAATAATCAAATTATTGTCTATCAACTGGACTGCCAGTGAATTCTGCAGAGAGAGATGAGAGGAAACATTCATCTATGGGGTATTTGAAAGTCAAGATTGAATGGTAACAGTTGATATGATTTAGCCAATGTCTCTTACATAGATAATTCACATGTATCTGTTCAAAAGCTATATGTAGTGACTGAAGGTATTGTTCTTACAAGGTCCCTCTGGTATTGTCTCATCCATAAGGGACCCTCTGGAGTTCTTCCTCTTCAGACTTGGGCTGGTACTTTTCAGCGACAGCTGGCTGCCACCAAAGGAGCTCCTGCGAGACGATGTGCTGGATGTGTCACCCTCATAGCCCTAGCAGGCATACAATGTAAAAAGAGAAAAGTTTGAATGAGACTCTTGTTTGTTTTGTTTCTTTGTCAAGCCTAATGAACTACTGCTCTGTTAATTATTACTCAACCACATTCATTCTATATGATGACCATCCCCTCTGTCTCCCTCCTAGCTGTGAGTTGTTGCATTATGTGATCCAACACCACAGTGAGTATTTGACACACCTTCAGTAGACATGGTGACAGCTGTCTGGTTCAGGTCATTGATCTAATTTGTTTGTAGAAGAAGAACAGGAAGAAGAAACAGAGAAAAAAACAATATGTTTCCCTTCTGTGAAGGTAATCATAAAATCTGACCTTGACATAGAGTGACCTCTCCAGTTTCCCATCATCCTTGTTCTTGCCCAGCCAGCGCTCACAGTGGAACACGAAAGTCTCCTGGTCAGCCAGGTCAACAACCTCGACCTTGTCCAGGAACCACGCAGGGTTCAACATGGCGTTGTCATGGCGGATCTTGACCTTGAAAACCTTCCCAAGGTCAACTGCTTCTAGCTGGAACTTGTCTACCTGTGGTGAACGAAAGGACAATAATAATAAATCAATACAATTCTTTGAAAAAAATTGAGACAGGAAATACACAAAATTACAAGTCTTCCCAAAACAGTAATTAACAGTACAAGAATGAATGATGCTACAATTGTACTATGTTTCAGGTAAAAAGTCTTCATTCATAACATGCCAGAAATAAACTATTGATTGGTCCAGACATTAATCTTAATCTTCTTGATGACAACACGTGTTCATGTACCAAAACACTACTAATCATTACTTTGCACAAGGAGGGTTAACACACATCATCCCACCAACGCAAAAAGTACCACTTCTTGAAATGTGAAAATACCACCCAGTTACAAGCATCAGATCACTATTATACACAAAAATAAATTTATAATTAATGTAATTTTTATTTGCAGTTTATCAGCTATTTCAATACATACTAAATCTTCCAACACCAGTGTCAAAACACCTTACTATACATGTATAAAAAATGTATATAACCCCTTTGTAAAGTGCCAACTTAACACCTGCCTACCTAGTCATCATGACAACACAGTCATCATGAATTAAAAGAAATGACCTGTTACAAACAAATAACCAGTCAAATTTAGTTCTTTTTTTTCTTTTTCTATTTGACTGGTCAGCTGACTGTATACAATTAGGTGTTGAGAGTAAGTTGGGCAAATTCTGGAAGTTTAGTTCTAGCCCAAAGTTGATCCTGAATAAAGCACAAACAAATGTCAATGATATTACATATGATAACATTACACTATCCAAACTATGTCATGACATAATGTAGCACCATTTAATTTGCTAACCCGAAACCAGTGCATTTCACACTATTGAAGACAGATGCAAATGTGCAAGTGTTGATAAATCTTGGCCACAAAGTGTTTGCTTGTGCAATACATGGAGCAAAAGGCACCATGGTCACACAAAAGTCTTCTGAATGGTGATTTTGAACCCAGAGATTTCAAAAGGATTACCTCAGTACTCTGCCATGCATGGGGAGGGGAGCAAGATATTTGGAAAATTGTGAGTTTTTTGGCCTTACATCTCAAGCTTTCAAGCTGTGAAAGCTCTAAATGGCAAGGTCAAGCAAAATGCAATATGCAGGTGATCAAGAAATGTGCACAGAATAACAGCATTGTGTGTTTTGTTTAGATTGCCAACATGCTTGGGAGAAAATTAGTGGCTTCTCATAGACATGCATAACAACAGTTATATTAGGCTGGACACAAAACTATTAGCTTGGCTAAACCTTAGTAATTTAAACCGGCTTGAGTGATACAGTACAGAACTGAATTAATACAGATAGTCACATTATGGTATCACTGCACCCATTACTGTCCCTTAGGAACACTTGCAGAAAATTACAAACTTTTAACAATACCAAAAACTAGTTGCATAAAGATTGTTAATATATGATACAATCAGACATTACTTGAATACATTCATGGCACTTAATCTTTATGAATGATAAACATTTTTTGTAACTTCTTCAGTATGTGAGCTCAAAAGTACATGAGAAATGTATTGTTTAAGTCTCCACAACTTTATCAGACAAACCTTACAGAAACAATCACAAATCATCTGCTAAAAGTGAGCACTTCATACCTGTCCACGTTCAAACTTGTCCATATGAGTCTCTGACTTGTTGAGTTTTCTCTCTCCCGTGTCACCATTTTCTCCAAAGATGTTTATGAAGACGTTAGCATCAGTTCCCCCTCCCTTCACATCACCCGTGTACACCAACACTTGGTACTGTTTCACTGGAAAGGTTGGAAAAAATACATTTGTCCTTAGTATGGCCTACTATGGAAATGAAAAGCACCCATAGTGCTGAACTGTGTCAACAAAACAACGGACCTGGCCTTGGTACTGAAAACCATCAATGACAATGTAATGTGTATACTAGTAGATAAATTGAGGAGATAAACTTCATCATTGACAATATATCATTAGCTGCTTTTTACCTCAAACTAAAATCCCTAGTCATTATTTCTTAATACAGTACATTTCAACCTCTTTATCCTAAAGTTTTATGCAATCATAACTTCCAAGGAAGTTGCTCTATATTTGTAAAACAAACCCATACAAGTCTGTCATTGAAGTAAAAAAATCAATTTGGTGAATAATTTTCAAAAAAGCAATATTCTTACTTTCTAAGGCATCGTGTTTGATTTCCTTTTTCTTCATGCTCCCGTCTTTCCTGGTTTTCTCCTCCATGATCTTATCTGGCAGGAGTTCCCGTACAATTTCTCCATCATCCTCACCTCGGGCTAGCCACCGCTTACATGGGAAGGTATACGTGATTGAACCCTGGAAGAAAGTGTATTTTAAGAGAGATATGAGGGCACAGACAAAATGATCTTCGGGGTCGTTAGGATTATGCCTCCTTTAGTAGACAGAAGCATCATACATTGTATTTTTTTAAATCATTTTAATGATTATGACATTTACCTCAAAAATGAAAACATTATTGTAAAGAAACATCAATTAGAACATGGACAGTCAAAGTTCATTCCTGAGTTGCACAAGGTCAAAAGTAATCTTCAATTCATATAAAAAGTTATAAAAAGTTATAGGGCTATAAAAAGTTTTATCAAATACATTCTAAAACCTTTAGTCCAAAACACAGCTGTACCTTCTTGTCATCTGTCAGTCTGCGAACCTCCACCTTCTCCAGATGCCAGCCTGCTCCCCAGCCTTTCCCATCATGCCCTATTCTGATCTTCTCAATGGGGTCTCCAACATCCTCCATCTAGAACAAGATAACAGCAAATATATTCAAGGTCAAACACGGGAAGTCTTGAAGTACACAGGATTAGAAGTCTACTCTGTCTTGGGGCAAATCTTAGCAAATCAGGATAAATATTGGATTTTTGTGCCTTGAGTAAGAGGTCTGTCATCAGTGATTTCATCAGCCTAACTGAGGGAATGTCAATATGGACTGCCCTGGTGAAAACAGCTCTGTTGCCATAGCAACTGTCAAGACATGACATGTGGGGATGACACATCCTTAGGCTTACACTTGTTTTACATCAAAATACATACTTTGAGACCTACTTTTATGTCTAACAAAAATGAATTACATAAATTTTATATTGGTCTTTTTCCCATCCTATAACTGGTATACCAAATATAGGCATTACACACAAATTTTGCACAATCAGTAAATGCGTATGCCTGGACTAAAAGGTTTGATCCATTCCCACTGAAAAGGATATTATTTGTAAGTGTGTTGGACTGTTCAATGTGATTCATGAGTGACTCTCAACATGGGACCTCTGGCCTTATGTCCAATCCGAGGGTCCAGCTTGAAATTTGAATCCAGAACCTACACATGTCTCAACAACCCCAGCTCCAGTGTGAACAAGGCCACCAAGCCACCATGTCATAAGATCAGAAGATACATTGTTACATGCAGTAAGAAAGAAGAAGCTGACCTCAACAATAAAGATGTCCTTCTGGGCTTTCTCAAACTTTTCCTTCCTTTCCTTCTTGTTTGCACAGAGACTTTTCTGTTCAGTTTGTGTGTCCCTTCCAAACAGTACGATGTAAACGTCTGCATCCGTTCCCGCACCCGAAACATCGCTGGTGTAGGTGATGATCTCATATGGGACATCTAGAATTACAAGAATTGCACAAAAATAAGCACATGTTAAATCAAAGAAATGAAGCTCTAAACTTAACAATATCTACTTTATAAGTAAAAAAGACAGCAGAAAGAAACAACAACAGCAACATAAGAGAAATACAAACTGACAGCCACGCACACAATTATCAAAAAGTTTTAGCAAAACCTGAAAAAAATTCCTTTTCTAATGAAATCTTTTAATGCTTAAAAGCCACATTATATTTGTTTTGGTAACATACTATTCATTAGATTGAATAAATCTGCAAATATGAGTTATGTTAGGACAAACATGACAAACAACTAGGCTAAGTGTGTCCACAAAAAAAGCTATCCTTGTAAGTTCATTATGACTACCTATTAAATATGAGGTATAACTCACCACCATGATGGTATAACAACTAAAAAAGGACCTGAAAACTAATTTTAGAACAGCCGGATTTTCAGCACTTGGACAGCAATCAAGTACTGGTAAAGCCTTCAGCATGAGGAATACTGTCAATGACGACATTTTGGTGCCAACTGTTATGACCACTTAACATAACACTGATAGATTAATGCAGGTATAATGCATATCAAATAATCATGGTATATTCACTTTTGAAAATGAAGATGTATTGGCAAACTTTGTATTCATACAATTCACAACAAGCCCTACTTATTTCAGAAGCCATCCACCTCAGTTGATATCAGACATTTGAGTGAGCTCTTTTCACTACAGTTTGTCACCAGTTTTGTGCAAGGAGTGCAGGTTTGAGTGATAAATCAACTTTTTTCCAAAAGAATTTAAACACTAGACATGTGGGCTGTTCCAGATTTTCACATCACACCTGTCAATTGTCTTGTTGTCTTAGAGCTAAATGTTACTGTTACAGAAAGTGTCCATGCTCAAAGATATGGTATATATTGTGTAAGCCACCAAACCTTTCATCCTTACTTGAAAACACAACAAAATCCTTGCAAGTTATATACAGAAGCATTTTTGCTCTTAACATTTACAATTGCTTCTACTGACTCGGTGTTACTCTACAAGGTCTACTAAAACTAAACCCTAAAAAAATTACCTAAAAAATCTAGCAATTGCAAGGTGGAAGCTACATTTCAAACCTACTTCTAATGCTCTCTTTAATACATACCAACATACCTTTCACATTGTACTGAAATCTATCAGCTTTGCAAGAAGCATACAGGGAAGAAGAGACATGCAATGTTCACCCCTACTTAGACAATAGGAATGTCCAGTATCAGAGATGCAGAGATGAACACATGACCATTACCATCACACAAATAGGGGTGTTTGAGACTTGCACAGTGTAAAATATGTTTTGCATTGTGCATAAACAAATCTAATGGGCTATTCCATTCAAAAAGTTTAAAACACAGCCATTGAATTTTCTGTTATGTTGGATTAAAAAAGATTGGTGGTGATTGCCATTGAATTTAAAAATTTTGAGGATAGTGACAGGAAAATCAAAAGAGCGATGCTTCACTCAGTCTTTTAAATGGAATATCCAATACAATCTAGTGCATGGCTTAACACAAGCATAAAAAGATAAGCATAGAAGTTTGTACAAGATAGTGATGGTATGTTACACCGTTACAGAGATTTACAACAGCAAGAATTTTCCAAATGCAAAAGTTCAAGTTTAAGATTATGATGGGTGTACAAGTAGATAAACAGAAAGAACAGTTGTGCTATGATCATGCTTCTGTCACTGTCACATTTACAAGCATTCCTTAAAAGTCTTGCATCACAAAAGTTAAGCATACAGTATAATGAAATTGAAGGCCTAGGCAAAGCATAATCTATATGCAGGTTTTAAACTTCATGCTCCTCCCTGCTCAAATGATAGTTTAAAGGAAAGTGGTAATTTTTACCCAGTATGATGATGATGCTACCCAGTATAAGGCATTTCTAATACTCTGTATACTACTTGGTCAATCGTCATAACAGTCATTGTCACCATGTACAACTGTAAGGTCTCCTGTCACTTTAATCTACAACCATAATGTATTCCATTATAATAGAGTCAGTTTCTATACTGTTTTCTGCAATAAAGTCACTATCTACAACTGAAATGTCTTCTGTAATTGGGTCTGAGTCAGCATCAAAACTTGTCTCTGTACTTGTCTCACCTGAAAACAGCAACAATGAAAAAATACCAAATCATCAATTATTTTGTAGACCGTAAGTGATTCCAACATTTACATTAAAAATCCTGTGACTTTGCATGTATTGAAAACCACATCATATAAAAAAATATATGGATGTTTTTGTGTCATCTGTACATTTAACTACTATACAACTATCATATTCATAATGGTTTGCATGGATTCTGTTGCAAACAAAATTGTTTTGCTTATGTTTTGCAAACTTCAACTTTCATAGCTCTGCTGGGTACTCTAAGACCACTACAACTGCATGTAACATTTAAAATATATATATGTTAGTAAGGTCTCTTAAAAAAATGCCTTGAATACCAGGATACCTGATCTGTGCATACATACCTTGGGGAATACAGAGGCTGCAATAGTCTCTTTAGCCTTCTCCCTGCTGTCTAACACCCAAACCAATAGAGAATTGGTAGCTAAACACCTACTTCAAAGTATGTAAGGTTTAATTCAGGTCTTGTGAAAGTCTTAGAGTACCCAGTAGAATTATGACAGTTGAAGCATGACATTGTTTAGAAATGCAGCTATTAAAAAATCATGGAGACATACAGGGGTTGTATTCCTCGGTCGCAGTGTTGGCAGGGAAGAGTTCTCGCTCAAGTTTCCCATCGTCTTGCCCCTTGTCGAGCCAGCGTCCGCACGGGAAGTACCACTTCTGTCCCAGGGAGGGGGCGTTGATTTCAACACTCTCTAAAAACCAGCCAGCAAAGCCACCCTTGTTGTCATGCCAAATCCTGGCAAACAAAAACAAACAAATAATGCATAAGATAATAATAGGAATGATCAAACACCAAGGACTATAGCATTGGACAATAGTTGACAAAGTTCTAAATTCAAAACTTAGTTGTCATTTCTAAAGGTGTGCTTACAAAATCTATCCATTGACTTGAGTAACTTTTGTTCTTGCTATCTACATGTGATTAGATGGATGTCTAACCATAATTGCCATTTGCAAGATTCCTACATTAGAAAATACAGATATCCTATATTTTAGGATGTTATCTATCAGGATAGTAACAATACATTTTGGTTCTCTAAAGGCAAAACAATTGTCAACCAATAAAAGAACAAATCCTAGTAACGCTTACTTGATTTTCTTCAGGTCTCCGATGTCCACAGCTTCCAGTGTAAACTCATCCAGCTGGTTCCTCTCAAACTTGTTGGAGTTGTTCTTGGATGTTTTAAGCTGCATGATACCTGGGACAAAAATACAGACATACCTTAAATCACCAGCACGAGAAAAACAATGATATTAAGTTAGCCTTATAAATCATAGATTCATGAAAACTTCATCAACAGAGAATTGTATAGGAAAGTGAATGAAATGACCGATGCCAATGTAATTTCTTCTGTAAACGTCCTGTACTTCTTGCAAACTTTTAGCTCCTCTACAATCTTTGTGTCTCCTTAGTTTGCTGTAAAATGGCTTAACTGTGTCATCATGCAGTTTGGTATGCACAATGGCATCTGTGTCAGTCTTACTACAGATAGATATAAAAGTAGTAATTCATCTGTGGTTTTACTACTGACAAGTACAACAGTGGTATTTTACCTGTGTCATCATTTGCCCCACACAGTATGGTGCATACATTGGCATCTGTACCAATCTTACTACAGATAGATACAACAGTACAGTAAACTGTAATTCATCTCTGGTTTTACTAATTTATCTGAGGCTCATTAATTTTCGCCTGATTTAAAAAAAAAAAAGAATTTTTTTCTTCTTAAGGGAAGGCCGGATAGACAAAAATGGGTAACGGTTGTGTTGTAACCTAATCATTGAATGTAGAATTGACACTAGAGACTCTGTAGCATTGACTGTAGTTGCAGAGGTGCAACTTGATAGGTAGTTGTAAAAGTGGCACAACTATGGAAGCTATGAGTGTAGTTGCCAACATGGTTAATGATACTAGTCTACCATACTAGTGTCACTTTAACTACATTGGTGCACTTGTTGGCTGTGATGCCATATTTTGTCACTTCAAGTCTTGTTACAATGTCTATTTTGAAAATTTGCCGTCTTGTTTTTTTTGCCCATCTTGTTTTTTTTCGCCCTATCTCATTATTTTTGCAGTCTGCAGAGGATGTCATCCATAAAATTTACTTGCTGTGGCCTGATGTACATTTTTTATCTTACCTGTGTCATCATTCTCCCCATACAGTATGATGTACACATTGGCATCGGTGCCAGCTCCTCTCACATCTCCTGTCTTCACATTCACATGGTACGTCGTTGTCTGGGCTGAAATAAAGGTTAGAGGGTTTGTCACCTCAGCAATGTTCACATGGTACTTCACTGGCTTGTCTGACACTCAGGCAGTAACCGCTTGCCCTTTGCCTGGCATTATTGAGCAGTATCATGTACAAAAGCTACCCCTGCTCTTATCAATAACTATAATCATTACAACACACACTTTTGCTGGTTGGTGGAGATTCAAACCCATAACTATTGAGCCAAGTATTCAATACAATATGGCCTATGCTATTGTTTAAAGATTTCTTGAATGTATTTTTCAAGCTGTAAATGAATAGTAACTCCATTGGTGCTCACCCATCATTTCCAGCCCCAGTTCATCCCTCAGACTTGTCGTAGATTTCCCCTTCTTCAGGGACCTAGTCTTGTCAAACAGAGCTTTGTCCACAGGAACCAGCTCCCGCGCGATCTGTCCATCATCCTCATCTGTAGCCAACCAGCGCTGGCATGGAAAGTAGTACCTGCAGAATAATGGTACAGTCGTTTTGTTAAAAGTTGAAGTCCTTCCCACAACACATGGTTTCTGCAGCCCTTGAACCTCACAGCTGTTACAAGCACAGACAATCCTACATGCTGTCAAGGATACACAGTACCAGACAGCTGTACAGGCAGACAATACCTCTTTCACACAAGTTTGTTAAAAGTGCCGACATAAGATGAGTCACAGTGGCCAAACATTTGCCTAAAAATACAGTTACTGTAGTGGAGATAAAAATCTATAATGTTATCTATTTATCTAAGTATGCAAACTTACTTTTTCTTGGCCTTTACATCTTCCACTTCTACTCTGTCCAGGAACCAGGCTGCCCCCCCACCCTTGTTGTCATGCCGAACTTTGACCTTCTTCACCTCCCCCAGGTTGATGGCTGACATGGTGAACTTGTCAACCTGTGGCAAGACATTTCAAGGTCAAGAAAAATTAATTATACACTGTATCTTAATCCAGAACAGCCGTACTGAAAGCTATTTATTTCTTCATCACAACAAAAACAACTAAGTACTGTATGATCAATTGGTTGATAAAGACTTAATGCTCATCATAATGATAATGGGTGATCTAATATCCTTAGTAATGTACATGCAACTCTTGACTTACACTAGCACCTACTCCCAAAACCAACGCTGAAGAAAAATCTGACTTACATTTCCACGTTCCCATTTATTCATGTTGGTTTCGGAGTCCTTGAGTTCACGCTCTCCTGTGTCTCCGTTCTCACCGTGAACGGACAGGAAAACGTTTGCGTCTGTCCCCGCTCCAAACTTATCACCGGTGTACACTCTCACCACATACTCATTTTCTGAAGACAAGAAGTGATATGTTTGAATAGAAATACTAGACATTGAAAAGTTCTAGTTCATATTGCATATTACATCAGCTCTCACATTCTGATTGGTACCTGAAAGCTGCCACATTCAAAAATGGAAATGTAAAGAGCTGAACCACCTGCATCAGTAATCTCCAATGTTTAATGGTGTAGCATAATGCAAGGCCTGAGTGTTGGCCATTTATAGGATCTGAACTATTGAAGACTATCAAAGAGTATTGTTAAAAAGGGTATAGAGATAGCAGTATACATGTACATTGGTTTTGAAGGCATGGGAGTTGCATTTTCTGTGGTAAGCACTCCCCTAGGAAGAGAGTGATGTGATGTGAGTGAGAAGAAAATCTAGTGATATGCTGAAATTATCTCAGTGGTGAGACAAGTAATCTAAGTCCATGGGAACTGGCCATAAAAATTTGTTCCTGTACCTTCAAGGATGTTTCCTTCCAGTGGTTTTCCTGACTCATCCGTGGGTACCAACTCTCGCACTATCTGTTTGTCATCCTCGTCTTTAGCAAACCATCTATTAGCCACAAATAGATACACTTCTGCATTGCTCTTCTTCCAATCCTCCTCTTTCTCTGAGTCACTACTTGAGCTACTGCTGTCTTTCTTGGATTTTTTCTTCTTCTTCTTATCTTTCTTCTTGTCTTTCTTCTTCTTTTCATCTTCAGAAGAACTCTCAGAGGAAGAGCTGTCTTTCTTGGATTTCCTTTTGTCCTTGAGAGATTTCTTCTTCTTGGAGGGTTTTTCATCCTCACTTTCTGAATCAGACTCAGAGAAGCTGGAATACTTCTTGGACTTTTTCTTGCCTTTTGCAGACTTCTTTTTCTTGGAGGATTTTTCGTCTTCACTCTCGGAGTCAGAAAAGCTGGAATATTTTGTAGACTTTTTCTTGCGCGAGGGGGAGAGAGATGGTTTTCTCCGGGATGGCGAGGCAGATTTTTGTCGCTTTAGTCCCTTCTTCTTGGCTTTTCTTTTCTCCTTTAGTTCTTCTGCTGTTGGATATCTTTGAATGACAACCTAGATATAAAACAAGATACTAGTTAAAAGACTTTGAATTGTTTTCTTCAAAAGACATACAAGACTAGGTTTACATAGGTTTACAGCAACCATATTTACTAGTCTGAGAGTTACTGTAGGTACCTTATGCTCTACAAATCATATGATTATTTGAAAAAATACTGCAGTTTCATTAAAAGTTCAAGCCAGATATCAAAGTGAACAATAATTTTGTTTTCGATTAGACTCTTGTAAAATGACAACTATCATGCCTAGAATATGTTGTACATTTAAACACACGTAATATAAATTCATGATCAATCATTCCTGTATACCATTATGACAGTTTCATTTACGATTTCACAAAGAAAAATGGTATAGAATTATGTTACCTTGTTGAGGAACCAGCCAGCCCCAAAGCTAGTGCCGTCGTGACCAATCCTAATCTTTGTGATGGGTCCAACATCCTTCTGTTCAATCTGAACGGAAACAAAAAAGGATATACGTGTAATGCTAGTTCACCTTTATCCACAGGGTAACTTACATCCATTGTATTAAAAAACAGGGTATCTAGAACAATAAGTCAATTTCAAAATATTGCAGTTTGAAATGACTTAATGTCCCTAAATGCCTTTTCTAACAACTGATGAAGGTTACCTCACCAATAAAGGTGAGCTAGCATTACATGTCAACATTTACAGTAGATGAACATTCCTATGACAATCAAGTCCTTTCAATACCGTATGACAAACATGTTTTGAATATTGGGCAGTAATCATTTCTTTATCCCTTAGGCCTCACATATATTATACAATACTGCACCACTGTGTGATCAGCTTCTGTAATCTTTCTTGTAAGAACTATGTGCTAAGCTGAGAGGCAGTACAAATGTGTTCATGTGTGCCGTTTTTAAACCATTATCAAGAGTGCATACCTTAAACTTGTCAACTGCCTCACGTTCAAAGTTGTCTGTCCTATTCCTGAGCTGAACCTCTTCTGTCTTCCCCTTTGTTCCATAGATCTGCAGGAAGACATTTGCATCTGTCCCCGCCCCTCTGATGTCACCTGTGTAGATGTCTACCTCATATGGAATACCTACATATACAATGTTTGGAAATGAGAGGAAGCAAAGAGTGACTCATCTGTATATGGAAGACAGCCATACAACAGCCCAAAGTTCGAAATAATAATCCTTGCAGAAATTCACGACATTAGGTTTAAACAGATACACAAGACATAATCCACTGAGTCTGCTTACAGAAAAAGTTGAAAATACACACTAGTTTGCTCTATACTTAGTCTAGTAACATTTGACACATGTGAGATATTGACATTGGATTTTATGGATAAATATTTTGAACTACTAAAATAATGTGATCTCCATTTTATGAAAAACATTGTTGAGCTATAGTAAGTATAGCATCACAATCATGTGACATTTCAGAACATAGCCTTTGGGGCCAATACTAATACTGTCATTCATGTAGCCAACTGAAGGCCTTTAATTCCCAATGTATTGAAAGTTGTTTCAATAGAATGCACAATATTATAAATGAATCTTACAGATGACAACAATGGAATTTAGCACAGTTTAACAAATCAGAATGTGCCTTATTGATACAGAAAAAAAAGATCTACAGGAAGACAACACAAGTGTTACAGTCTTTAGCATGAATGTCTCCAGAGCTTTTTGGCCAACTTTGACTTAAAATTTGACTTTGACTTTAGCTTTGGCCAATTTCATCGAATATCTTTGTCAGTTTGTAGTCTTAGAATGGTAGTCACGGGTGTTTGAAGGGCTTCAATTGCAGTATAATTTACAATCATAATGAGATAGGAAGGTAAAGGATTGACTATTAAGCTTTAAGTCTCTTTAGAATCTTTGTCACACAGTGCTGAACATAGCCTCATGACCTTCACCAGACCACTCTTGGGGTTTTCAGTAATATCATCTGTGGTTAGAACTTGGTCAACAAGTTTGCCTACTAGTCTTTAAAATTTGTCTGCACCAGTCAACTATGAATTTTGAAAAATCAAATATGGAAAAACATATTTTGCCTGGATGCAATCAGAGGATTGGAATAGGAAGGTTTCCAGACTACTCCCAACCCAGCACCAACTTTGTCTGCAGGGTGGTCATAAGTACAGTCATGGGGAGGTCCTAAATGTGTGACAGGACTTGATTGTTGATCTGACAGTGGACATTTCAGAATCTATCTTTCAGAGGCATCACTAAAACCTGGAGACACCCTAATTGACCATCACTACTGACATCACATAATCGCTCAAGTTTACCTGGTTCCACCCGTATTATGGAGATTGCTGGGAAGGTGAGGGGGTAGGCAGTGAACAGGGTAAAGAAAAAGGTGCAGTGACTGTTAGTATGGACAGAAGCTGGAAGCAGGACCTCATGCAAACGGACCTTTCAATGCAAATTAAAACAGAATTTGTAAGGTTCCACAGTCAGACATTCAAATATAGATACAAGGAGAAAGACAATTGTACAACACATCATCCCTTGACATTGCTGATACTCATGAATATCATCATAGATAGTAGAAATATGAAAACTATTTTTGAATACAAGACCTGACAGAATACAGATAGAGGAAAACATAGTCAGTGCTGGTTTGCTAATTAACATCTCGTTTATCATTATTTTCTAGAATACATTGCTAACGATTCATGAGCAATGATAACAATCACTTAAAGTAAAGGTCATTTTTGATCTGCTGACTGGTCAGTGCAGATCACATGACCTATCAACAGGCCAAAATATGACCTTTTACCCCCTGGTTGGTCAATGCAGATCACATGACCAATCAACAGTGAGGTCAGTTTTGACATGCTGATTGGTCAATGCAAATCGCATGACAAATCAACATGACAAAAGGGACCTCTAACCCCTTGCCGAGCAAGTCTGAACTTACGGACGTCCCCTTTTATGAGCTCTGTTGGGTACAACTCAACCTCCGTCTTCTCATCACCCTCGTCAGACGCCAACCAGCGGTGGCAGGAGAACACGTAGCGCTCGCCGCGTGACGGAACATCGATGTCAACTTTGTCAAGGAACCATCCTGACCCTGGGCCAGAGTCGTCGTGACCGATACGGATCCTTTCAATCTGAAATTGACCAAAAATGGGGACCAATGAGCCATCTCATAGTTGCTAAGCAATCTTTTATGCATATGCATATACATTATGATATTGGGTCTAGAATCAACATTGAAAGGTTAATCTGTTAAAAAAAAACTTTGTTACTACTGCTGGCTTATCTATACAAAGTAATATTGGTTTCAGCATAGGTTTTAGCATGGACACTATCAAATGGGTCATGATACAAATGTATGCCTAACCTTAGCTAGCTTTTTTTTAAGGCACAACTATCCAAAGACACTGGATCAGCAAAACACATTGTGCTGGAAAACACCATTTTCGGCCTCAAGTTGATGCTTCTGATGTCATTTCAATTAAACCCCCTGGGCAAGTATTGGCAATGTCATCACTGCCTGGGTGTGACATCACCATTAAATGTGATGACATCATCAACCGTGCAGGTTTCATTAAAACCTCAGGTCACGTCTTCTTGATAATGCCACATTTCCAATGCTTGGCTGCCTCATTTGAGAAATTTTTTTGGCAATGTCTTCACTGCTTGGCTAACATGAAATATCCCTCAATGTGATGACAATGCAGCAGGCAAAAATCTCTATATCATATTTCAGGATTGCTGTTTGACAGGCCTACCTTGCCAATGTCTGCTGCCTCCAGTTTGAACAAGTCGGTTCTGTCTCTCTCAAACTTGTTGCTTGTGTTGTCAGACTGGTAGAGTTTGAGTAGACCTGTGTCGCCTTTTGCACCAAATATCTTGAGGAAGACATCAGCGTCTGTTCCTGCATTCCGCTCGTCCCCAGTCTTGACTGAGACGTGGTAGGACGTGGCTGGAAGGCAAACATCAGAACAATGGTTACTTCAGCACCAAGGACAGACTTGCACTATCAGGTAGTGTATTTTTACATTCAAAACTATATCATATAAAATGGATTTTCCATGACAACCATATTGTCATTTCAATACTGTACATTATTAGTATAAACATATCATTTAAATACATTTATCTAGTATACACATATCAGTTTGTTTTGCTACAGTAAATCTTTATAAATTTGCCAATAACTTATAATAACAAAAAAGTTTAGCCCTGCCATTTTAGTGATTTCAAAGTAGTGTGTGATGAACAATGTCAGTTTTATCATGTTTCTACAAATTCATGATTTGCAGCATAGTGCAAAAGAAATAGTTTGCAGCAACTCTGAGTTCACAGTTGAAACCATTATAATAGTAACAAAATGGAATACAGAACACATGTTTCTCATGTACTAAATTTTTATACTTACCAATTGAAATAAAATGTAAAATTTACAGGTCATTACAGCCTAAGATTATAAAATACAGTACTCTGCCATAAGGTGACAGTGAACATACTGAATTAACTCACTTGCAAGCAGCTGAGGTGTCCCCTCTGGAAGAAGCTCTCTGACAATCAGACCATCGTCTTCACCTTTGTCCAACCAGCGGTCGCAGGCGAAGATCGTCTCTGACTTCATCTTACCATGTTCCCTGATGACCACCTTGTCCAGATACCACCCTGATCCTGACCCAGTCCCATCATGCCCTATCCTGACTTTGGTCACCTTCTTCAAAGTCACAGCCTCAACTTGGAACTCATCAACCTAGGATATGCAAGTGCAGTCAAAGTTAGCAAAATCCTTCTTCTTCGTTACTAACATTACAACAAAGCCACTTAAAACATGTTTGATACTGAAGCAAAGAGTCTGACAATAAAACCATTGATTTTATGTCACTAAAGCTGATGAATATCTGACAAATGGTTTCTTTAGCAAATCACAACAAAACAAAGTAGTGAGTTGCCGGATGTACTGCCTTGTCTCACCTTTCCTTTCTCAAACTTGTCCATGTTGCTAGACTTGAGCAGGGGCCTCTCTCCCGTGTCTCCCAGCTCACCAAACAGACAGACAAAAACGTTGGCATTTGTCCCAGCATTCCTCTTTTTTCCAGTGTGCACTTCCACATCATATAGGACAACTAGTAAAACCAAAATCAAAGTACAATGTAAAGTTGTTGGTTTCTGCAAAATTTTATTCTTTATGTCTACCCAATAATACCAAAAGTGCAACTATTAGATAAATCCTTCTTCTTTTTCTTTGCTGCAAGGTTCACTTATCACTGGTCAAAGACCAATCTTGACTGACCTGGCAGAGGCTTCTTGATGAGTTTCCCTTCAGCTGGCATCTCTCTCACAATCTGTCCGTCATCCTCCCCCTTGTCCAGCCAGCGGCCACACTTGTACAGGTACACCTCACCTGTGTCCACTCTTTCCATCTCAACCTAGTACATCATGTTCAAATAAATATTAGTAACAATTCTACATATAATCAGACAGTCAGCAGCTTAAAAGAGTATAGTTGTCTAAAAACAGCCAATACCATAAATCCTTTTTTGCAATTGTTATTTTGCAAACAGTTTAGGAAACAGCTACAGTACTGTGTTGTCCATGAAATATTCTGAGGTTTCAAAAACCATAAAGTTGTTTCTGATAAATCTTTCACAAATTCAAGTCACAGAGTACAAATATTCTCAACCTACTTTTTTAGTCATCCTCTTTGCAAACCATTACATGCCTGAGGATTCAAAGTGACTTCATATTGCAGATTAGAACAATTTTATGAGCCTTTAAACTAGTAACGTTATTGTCTGTGTTGAAATTTTCTTACCTTGTCCAGATGCCATCCTGCAAATGATCCAGAGTCATCATGGCCAATCCTCATCTTATACGGCTTCCCAACATCTTCTATTTCAACCTGAGTATGAAAAAAAAAAGGTTTTTGCTGACTCTTTTCTGTACAGCTTGTAAGGAAGCTTACAGACAAATAGCCTTTGTACCCCTTTTACAAATTACTAAAAAGGTAAAGAGGCCTACTTCATATGAGGATGATGCATGATTCTTCAACAGCTAGTAATGCACTGGTATTCAGCCAAGAACACTGGCTTACACTCACTCTGAATCTGACAAACCATCTTTCATTTTTTTTCCATATCACTCAGACATTGTAGAAAAAAATTACTCCAATAATCACTTTCTTCTTATGACAATTTTCCTTCTTCTGTTTGAAAACAAGAAATTCAAACATTACGCAAAGAAATGGTTACCTTGAAATTGTCTTCCTGTCCTGCCTCAAAGTTATCAGTCTTGTTGCCGATGGAGATGTCGTCAGACTTCCCCTTGTCTCCATACAGCACGAAGTACACGTTAGCGTCCGTACCCGCTCCCCGCTGGTCAGTCGTCCACACCGTCATGTTCCACGCAACCTCTGTGGGGGGAAATGGAAATGAAACTGGTTATATTCATATGGCTGTTAGAAAAAGCAGGTTTAAAAAGGTGCATACTGTATGCAGAGTCTCTAAAATAAAACCTGATGTACAGAAATATATTGTACAGTAAAAATAAACTATAACATTCAGTTATGCAACAGCTTTTCTTACTGCAGTATTGATGTTGAACAGTAAACTGTAAGGCAGTATGATATTTACTTCCTAAATATTTTCATGAAATGCAAAAGAGCTGATTTAACTTTATAGCATTTTTGAAAAATGACTTCAAGTATCATTCTAATCCTATATCAAGTTGCTTAAACCAATGGATAAATGGTATATATACTAACTATTTTTCTTACAATTTGAAAATCAACAAATACTAACTTTTAGTCTTAGTCTGTCTCATGGAGATGGTTTCCTTCAGTTCCCTCTCGATGAGTCCGTCCCCCTCGTCTAGAGCCAGCCAGTTCTGACACAGGAACGTCTGCTCGTATCCAGTAGAGGGGCAGTGCACTTGAACCTGAGAATATAACAACAAAACATCAATCAAAATTGAAATTTCTCTTTCAGCATTTTCCAACAAAAACCTTATGGGCATGCTACATGAAATATCTGTGTGTGGAACAAAAGTTTGTTCAAATTCTTCTAAGTACAATACTTTGTTCAGTTTTCGAACATAGAAGCCAAGGAAGTAAAACACATAACTTCTTTAACAACCCAACATACTTGTCCATCTATTGTAACAGTTCCTACTCTCTTTCCATCAACATGCCATGCTTATCAAATTTTACTTTCTTGCTTTAACATCCCAGTAACCTGATTATATGTTGACTGACTGAGCAGTATCCATATTGTACATTTATGAGTACTGTAGTCTCCATTATCGTTTTAAAATAGTTCCTTTGTGCTGAGTCATAGTCTGCAGTAGTAGTGACCTGTATTGCGTGGGTTCCTTACTAGTCTGCCATTGGAAAAAGTATTTTTCTCTCACAAGAAATTAGCTTGCCACATATTTCTACAAAGTTTGAATCAAACTCTGTTACATTACCTTTTCACAGTACCATCCAGGTCCACTGCCAGAGTTGTCATGCCCAATGACGATCTTTGACAGTGGACTCAATATGGACCCAGTCTCAATGTCAAGGGCATCAGTCTTCCCTCTCTGGAACTTCCCGTCCAGGTAGATTTTCCCGCTAGTCTCTTCCCCGTCGACTCCCCACATTTCAATGAACACGCGGGCACTCGTTCCAGCATTACGCACATCTCCAGTCTCTACTCTGACTTGGTAAGGGTAGCCTGTGTGGGGAAGAAAAGAGAAGAGACTGTCAAAGTTGTATCCTTTTATTTCACCATCCTTAAAAATGGTCACAGTAGGAAGATCTTGATGAGAAAATCATCAATGGACTGCCAAAAACTGATCCCAGATTACAGAGGTGGTCTCTATGCCACAATTACTCTTATTGATTTATTGACTTTGCTTGAAGAGGTGACTTTCACCACTTTGGAGAAAGGCTAAAAATGCACAAGGTAAAAGGACTAAAAAATAACATTTAAACACATGATGCTGACCTCCTCTCTGTCCAGTTAAGAGCAGATCTCTCTGAATCTGCCCGTCATCTTCGTCTTTAGCAAACCAGCGGTTACAGGGGAACTCATACACACGACTCAGCTGTACGTCATCCACTATAACCTGTAAACAAGTGTGAGAACTCCATCAGATTTTAGTGCACACAAAATCCTATAAACATTGAACTATACACCCATTCAAAAATGATGGAACCCTGTCTATGATATCAAGTGCAGCACATGCATGTTGGAAAGTGTGGGAGCAGAATGACTGACTATGGGAAAGGAAATCTCTTGATCTTGTAAAATCCCAAACCTTTTCCAATAATAGCTTTATCCATTTTATCCATAACACATTTTTATATGTTACGATTGAAAAGTCCTGCAATTAGAAAAATGCAATCTGAAGACACCTTACCTTGTCTAAGAACCATCCTGCGCTGGAACCTTTGTTATCATGTCCGATCCTGATCTTTCTCATTGGACCCAGGTTAGGACACTCGATCATAAAGGTGTCATCCCTGTAACATAACAAACGATAAATTAGTAAACTGTTCTCTGACATGCTTTTTCCTTTAGTAACTACATGTCTTCATATAGTAAAATGATTAAGGTTTGTAAAGTCTGTCAAAACAACACAAAACCTGAACCTACTAGATACTAAATATTCTCATGTTTAATATCAAGTGCCCACTCTTTTGCAAGTTTACATTCTGAAGTGATTGATCATTATAGATCCTGAAAAGGCAACAGTGGTCGTTAAAACTTTGATAATTGTTGGAAGGAAGTTTACCATAATGATTTACATATCATCACCTTAAACACAACTTATTCTGCTGTCCAAGAAAGTGACAAGAACTTTTTGAAACTTACCTTCCCCTTTCAAAGTTGTTTTTGGAGTTGTCCAGCCTCCTCTCCCCAGAATCCCCTGCTTCACCAAACAGCGTGACGAAAACGTTGGCGTCCGTCCCCGCCCCCCTCTTGTTCCCAGTGTACGTGGTGATCTTGTATTTGCTCACTAGAAAACAATAATCATAATTGTTCATGAGCCAAATATCTTTAACTTAACATTTCATAGATATGTTTACTTGCTTATAGACAGACAATTTTTTTTATATCTTACCATCCAGTCATTTGTTACTAGGATCTAATTCTTCAAAATAACCAAAAGAGTTATAAACAGGACAAATGAATCATTCTAAGTGGGCAAAATTATCATAATTTGCTAAGTGCTTGATACAAGCCATCAAATTCTATCGATGCTACATCGTATGTACTAAAATGTTTTAAAAGGTCCTTGTATTCTCTCCCTTTACACATAGATTTACCCATATATTCTCTCCCTTTATACATGTACATGTACAAGTCTCAAAATCTCTGGCCAAAGAGAACAATGACTATGTATTGTGATGAATTATTGTATTTACATTATACGGCCATTATGATATGGATTACTGTCCTGTCCTACGGACTTCAACCCTTTCCGGATGTCGGAGTGAGTGACACAGCCAGACTCAAAGTCATGGCCTCTAGTTTAAGAGGTAGGGCTACTAAACCATGTAACACACCAGCTATAGAATACTGGATGTTAAGGAAAATTGACTCACTTCTTCTAACAGCTGTTGGGTCCTTGCTCCCGAGTAGATCCCTGGCAATGAGTCCGTCCCCCTCGTCCTTGGCCAGCCACTGCCCACAGGGGAAGTAGTACTTACAGGCCGGGTTCTTGATGTCCGTCACCACCACACGGTCCAGGAACCAGCCAGGAGCAGTCCCAGTGTTGTCATGCTGAATTCTGAGGGAGCAAAAGTTGTCAGAATTATTTCTTCATACATGTCAAGTACAGCAGTGTTTGGCAAGTTTTCAAAAATTCACTTTATTCTAAGGTTAAAAGACATATTTCTATGCATTCTTACTTCTAGTAAGGACATCCTTTGTTTTTCAATTTTCAGTGAAAGTTGTCTGTCAAGGCAAAAACATGTTCTTAAGTAAGAGTTAACCTTGTAAATATCTTACCTGACTTTCTGCAGTGGTCCCACGTTCTTGGCCTTGATGACAAAGATGTCACTTCTTCCCCTCTCAAAGGTCTTGCTCTTATGTCTGAAATATTGATGGAAATGTTATGATATTTTAGTGAGACACATGTCTGACTCAATAACTCAGAAAAGAACAGCCATGGTCTAGACAAGTACAATAAGCACTACGTACATACATGGCACACTTTACCTGTTCTTCAGAGGTATTCTGGCTGTGGTCCCTTTTTTGCCATATAAGGTTACAAAGACGTTTGCATCTGTGCCACCTCCTCTGCAGTCTCCAGTTACCGTGACAACCTCATATTCTGAGAAAAATTAGAATAAAAGCTAAATATATTACAATGTTTTTTTACACACATGACACAATGCTATTG
Source organism: Branchiostoma floridae (assembly GCF_000003815.2). Taxonomy (NCBI): domain Eukaryota; kingdom Metazoa; phylum Chordata; class Leptocardii; order Amphioxiformes; family Branchiostomatidae; genus Branchiostoma; species Branchiostoma floridae. The sequence goes on along the minus strand of NC_049981.1, from coordinate 16,869,039 downwards.
GTAGGATTCAAATACAGACCATCTTTATTTATTCATCTCTATATTCTAAATCAAATAGTATTTAGAACTGTAACGTTATGTATGCTACAATCTTATTTTGGGAAATTCAGTTAGTCTCACAGCAAATGCACAAAACATGCAACTTGAAAACATATAGTTACTAACTGTACCCAACAGACTAACTTTCCGCTGTTTATCAATACTGTAGCTACAGACTAGGCAAGAAATACATGTACCTGTCCTTGCGTACTTGGTCCCTCCCTTAGCGTACAGTATTCTGCTGAGCTGACAGTCGCTCTCAAACAGGGAGAGCCAGTTGTTACAGGGGAAGACCCAGCTCTTCTTACTGGCCGTGTTTGTGATCGTCACCGACTCCAACAACCAGCTCTGCTTCCTCTCAAGACCATCATGCTGGGGTTTGGAGAAAACATGAATCTGAACTTTGTAGTGACATGATTCAAATCTGACAGAAGAAGCCTTTGTCTAGACATAAATCACTTTTTCCCAAACTTGATTTACAGTACATTACATACCTCTATAGTGACGGTTTCTATCTCTCCTATGTCAGCTGCCCTGAGTTTAAAGGTGTGTTTTGTCCCCCTCTCAAACTTGAAGTGGGACGTCTTGCTATCCTTTACAGACCCCGACTTCTTGTAAAGCCTTTTCTTGGGAATCTTTCCTTTGGTTCCTTTCATCTTAATAAATACCTGTTGGAATAAGGAACACATTCAAGTTAGCATAGAGAATCAGGACGCATGACTATAAAAGTTTCTTGGTGAGAGTTCTGTAGACTTTCAAACGGCTTTCATCAGCTCAAAGTATGGTCGTCAGTGAACCAGTCAATTTAGCCCTGAGAAGACGACAGATGGTCATCAAAACATGGGCTTTTGTATACATTTTACATTAAGCTTTCACACTCTAAACTTTATATATAACACATAAATATTGCAGTGACTGTTAGAGTAAAAGAAAGTATCAACAACCAAAAAAAACAGAGAGCATACCCTCGCATCTGTGCCTGCATTTTTCCTGTCTGCGGTTCTGACCACAATTTTGTACATCATGCCGCTCTCTCTCCTGCTGTGTTTGGTTCTGCCACTGCTGGGTCTGCTGCCAGGCTTGTATATTGCACGTTGTTTGCCCTGTGCACCCGTGCCGTACATTGCACGTTTTCTAGCCTGTCAATCAAACAAACGTTACCATTCCTTGTCATTTCTATTATGATATCATATGTCCAATAATGTAACAGTTACAAGTGTTAAGTCTGAGTACTACTGAAACCTAATGCACCTGGACCATACATTGCACGTTTTCTAGCCTGTCGATCAAAATTAGGAACATTACCATTCCTTATCATTTCTATCATATGTCCTGAATAATGTAACAGTTATAAGTGCTAAATCTGTGTACTAACTGAAACCAAATGCACCTTGTCTGTAAATCGTACTTAAGTAGAGTATGAGAAAAACTTGAGTGCTCTTGTTAAGAGAGGAAAGTCTTGAAGTTGTTAAGAGCACAAGGTCAGTAGCATGACAGGATTCAAACCCAGGACCTCTGGCTTCTGGGCCAAGGCCAAGCACTTTGTACTTATGCTACCCATTACTACAGTGATGTAAGAAATATATACATTATAATGCCAGCAAGAAACTTAAGAGTTAAAATGGCTGCTTTTGTTTTGAAACTTACCACAGCAGAGGGTGGTCGAGGGTCATACCCAAACTTCCTGGCAAAGTAGTCAGAGAGGTGGGGGTCACTCATGGGGTCATAGGAGGGGAAGGAGTGGGGGTTGTCTACTCTGTCTATGGCACGGGCTAGGGTGAAAAACACAATTATGTTAGATACATTTCATATTTCCAGTAAGAAAATAGATTGTGAAATATGCTGTTGTAACTTTTGTAGTACCTAGTAGCACACAATAAGCTTCCTTGCTGTTTCAGTAGCAGGGTGTATTTTACCTTCCCCTTTTAACATGCTCAAGGCAGGTCCTTGAGATATTAGATTGACCTCTTCCTGTTTGTATTATGCTATAAAGCCACTTTGCGCTTTACCAATATTCCTAAAACGTTGCAAGATTGCATTCAAATTCAATGGATGGCATTTCAGCACCATGAAAGTACCCACAGCAGATGTAGTATTTTAGAACTCAGCAACACAAAAACACTGCTCAATAAAACCATGTAGCAATAAACTCTTAGGTATGTTTGTTACAAGTCTTTAAATGTACTGAACCAAATTAAAGCTGAATGCATTATGCTAAAGCGTGGCCATACAGGACAGCTTGAGTGACATTCAAATATATACAGATATTTTCCTCTACTTACGAGCAAAAGGTGCATATTTGCTATAGTGTGACTCCAGTGGTCTGTTGTGAAGTTTGACATCAAACGTTTTTCTGCGCGCTCGATGAACGATGGCACTTGTGGTACGGAACTGAGGGCGGGGGTCAACGTAAGGGTCGACCCATTTTTCTGGTCTTGGTCTTATTGGGGCTGAAAAGATAGGAAAAGTACAAAAAACTGAGTTATAACATGTACATCTAGATTTATTATTGCTATAGATTCTCTTTCTAGTTTTAAGTTCTCTTTCGTATTCTTTAATTGACACACTGGCCTGCTACCATTCAAATTAACTACCTCACCAATTGGTTACTAGTAGACAATATCATCTCTCAACAAGTTGAATATACCAACACTAGTACAGTAACTGTACCAAATGATCACAGGATTCAGACATTCCAGTGTTTTTATAGGATTCAAATATCACAGACACATTTCTACAATAAGGCCACACCAATTTAATTTCTTGGTTCACGGATTTTTTCATAAAAAATATGGAGCGAGAGGGCGAAATGAAAATAATGAAAATTGTAAAATGGTTAGGGTAAAGGTAACGGCCAATCCAAAACATAAAGAAAAAAAGTTTTCAGCTTGAAAAAAGTACAAAAACACTATTTTTGTACAGTAACAGCACCTGTACCCACACTTTAAAGAGCTTATAATATAAAGGCCAATTTGCTACACCAGAAAGTTGGTGAATGGTTTCATTAATGGTGAAAATTTGCAGAGTAACACTTTTTATTTTTATTTTTTTTTTCCAAAAAATAGGAGCGAGCGAATCCGTGAACGAAGAAATTAAATTGGTGTGGCCTAATGCAATCAAAAGAAGTGTGTCCAAACAGTATAGTACTGTACAGTTACAAATGTAGTACTGTAGGTTTGCTACCAGAAATGAAACAGAATTTAAATGTTTGGAAGCTTCAATATTTGACTGATACCTGATCTTGGCCTCGCTACTGCGTACGGAGGTCGTGGGTCCATGGTTGTGACTGGTTGTGTGACGGCAGGCGGTTCTGCTGTCCATCGCATGGTGTTCCGCACCCCTGGCGAGGAGTTCATGTATTGCAGCTGGGTTGGCATGACAACAAAAGTCTATTTACACCTGTAAAGAAAGAACACACAAAACATCTATTAGTCCAAACAACAACAGTCTATGTCTAAACTAAATCTGAAATCTTATAGAATGTTATGAAATATTTAGGAAAAATTCTATATATTTGTATAACAATGAACATGCTCTTTATATTTGAAATCTATGCTAAGCCTTATAGAAATATCTAACTTTACCAATGACATAATATTTTGATTCTTGAACTTTTAACATTCAACATAGAAGTGCATGTAATTTATCATTTATTGTTGAAGACAGCTATTATTTCTTTAGTTTAAATATCAAAAGTTTCAATAATTGAATGGCAAATGAATAGCCATTGAATATCATGTTATATTGCAATTTATCAATGATAAAACTCAATTGTGTGCCTATGACTCACTATTTATTATTACTCATTATCATGAATTATACATTATGTATGTATAGGTCATGTTATTTTTACAGACAATACTTGAAGCAAACTACAATTTTGAATCATTATTTCTTCAATTTCAAGTTTCATACTTTGATGAAGTTATTGGGACCCTTGTGGTTGTTGACTCTAAATCAGAAGGTTCAGGGTTCGAATATCTAGCAGGGGCCAATGATGTTCCCTTTGAACAGCACTCCTCACCAGTTTTCAATATTCCCACTGGTGAAAATAGGCCTAAACTTCATATACATGTAAAAAAAACCCAGTAGGGTCTAGAAATCCTATCAGATTTAATAAGAGACTCTTGTTAGAGGAGAGTCACACCTTTAGCACATCAGAGAATCTAACAAGCTGTTGTCAGGTACTTTCCCATGTGACTGTTTCAGTCTTGTATGACATACAGCTTGATAATGTGCTTCACAAAACTGGCATGTAATGCCTCTGAGGTAGGAAGTTTACCATTTATGCAATGCAAACAAAAACAATGTTTGTAACTGCTGCCTCAACTTTCCTAGCATTTGCAGCCAACACTAACTGCTTGAGTCAACTAGTTTCAACTGTTCTTCAAATAACTTTCACTGTAGCTTTACGTTAACACTTCTGAACTGCCTGGAGTACTGATTTTGAAGCACTTGAACCATCCAGTGCCCAATGTTCCTTTCAGCATGACACACGATCTGCCTACTTGACCCTGTTCAAGTGACTAGAAAGGAAAATATTCCACCCACTTCTGACAAGGATTTGGAGTCAGTGGTTTGGTGTGAAGAGTGCTCCTTGGACATGGGCCATGATTTAGACAGACTAAAACATAGGCTTAGGAGAGAAACAAAAAATCACACAAAAGACTTAACATCACACTCGAACTTGATATGTACCATAATCATACAGAGACTGGTCCAGGAGCTTTCTGGTAAATCAAGCTGTATTGTACATTGCTAATTGGGTTTAATCAGACATTGAAAACATTTTAATCATTTCTTAAGCCATAACAAATTTAGACCAATGCCTTGTCTAAATATAAAGTTTAAGAATTCAGGCCATAATATATTGCTTTAGATAGCAGAATGAATTGTAACTCCCTCACAATAAAAGAATTTAATTCTTCACTAACACTTATGCCTAAATGCGTGTTTCTCCTCATGCTTTCAAGCATATTTTCTCTAAAGCCATAACTAAGCCGCTAAAGTGCTTCTCTACTGCTAAATATCTGACGTTCGTGACTGGATAAAAGAAAGCCACATGAGTCCAAGACTCTATTCACCCTGTTGTTGACACAGCACCCGTATACAGAAGCACTCGACATATTGGCAATTAGTTGTGACAGAACTGTGGAAGTACTGTTCTTCTGCACTTAGAGCTAATGTAAAGGCAGTTATAATTATCTTGTTGGAAATATAAATCATCGGTCTTGGGATTTGAATTTGAATATGAATTTGTGTTTGACAGAAAACTTGCACCACCTTCTCTATTAGTATTAGTATTACACTATTAGTATTTTGTATTACACTAGGACATAATGGTTTATTTGGGTCACATTGACTGAATGTCTTTTAACTTGGATTTCAGGAATTTTTTTTCTTTGACAGTATAAAGGATAGTTTCCCAAAGCAAAACTTGTAAACAAATCCAAAAAGCACACTCACTGGTTTATATCCCATAAGTTTTAAGATGGTACAAGTACTAGTATAACCAAGACCAGGTGTGCTGAATGCTGTCACTAAGAAACAACACAACACTGTCTCCATTATGTCATGGTGCGTCACTGTAATCTAGGTGTGGTCTACCATTACACATCTTCTGACAATGACAAATAACTGCAAAGGATCTACATCGGCATTTGTATTCAGTTCACTCTGCCAGACTGACACGTATATAGGACTTTCAGTGCAGCGATAGATAATTGCTTGATATAATGTAAGCTGGAAGTTCAAGATAGGAAATTTCACTATACATGACATATTCTTGAAGATTTTCATTTCAGATCCTTGAAGTGCCACAAATTTTACTAGCTTAAAAACATTCAGGACATACATGTACATGTACTCAAGTACAGCCATTTAAGTATATTTATAATTTGAAGTGTACTTTAATGAACACAGTTTGGGCAATTGACATACAGTGTATGTTATATTAATGCATGTAGCAGCTTTTTCTTTATTAAGTCAACTGCCTTTCAAGAGGTTGACTCATGATATCTAATATGTAATATATGTATAATCCCAAATCGAAAACAGTTTACAGGTACACTTACTGTATAGTATACCATCCATTCAACCATCCAAGTGCTTTTATGATATGAGAGTAACACTATACAACAGTCAAAAAACACATTGTGCTGACACTTTATAATTATATGTGAAGGGTGACAGTTTTTCCCAAGGCACTTAAACTTAACTCCTGTCAGAAGACAGTCATTACACCAATTAACACTAAAAAATGACAAGAAAGAAAACCGTTTTCACCATCAGGTAAAACATAGTACACCTACCTCACCTGAGTCATAACACCTGGCCAGGTAAGCCCTTTTCCTGAGTGACAGGTGCTCAATGTGTGGCACAGGTAAAGATAAAGATCACAAACATCAGGCACAATACAACAACTTTTGTACAACACTGTACTGTTATTCTTTAAACATGTTTAAAAATAATACAAATATGTACCAAGTACGGTATAACACAGACATGTGTGTTATCAGAGGCTAAACTAATGTGAAAACACTTGACATGTACTGTAGGTAAAACACAATTGCTGTATTCACATTGTAATGGACATTTGTTTGCGAGGTTGGAAAAGAATGTGCCGCATTTTACTAGTCAATGAAACAAACTTTGCAAACACACTATCAAAAGAAAGCCAAACTGCCATGATGGCATACTTTTGGCGTTAGATTTCCAAATTTGAATCATAGATGATATAGAATTTCCCTGTGTTTCGAGGCTTTGTTTCCTTAAGTAAATATGTATATGATCAAGGTGTTTAAATGTACAATTTATCGATCATCACTAAATTACCTTTAAAATCCCCCTAAAACAAATTTTAAACTACATGTATATTAACATTCTTTTTAAACTATAGAATCAAAGGTGCAAAATATGTGAACTGTTTCCGTTCTTTTGCAGTTGCTCCCAGAATGTGTACACACATACAATGTACATGTAAACGTCACAATTTTCAGACAGATTTATCATTGGAGACTGGTGCTCAGACAGGTACGTGTATACACAACAAGACATAAACTCCAGATATGGACACTTTCTTTTCTATTGCATCATTAATTATTAATGATAAGCTACCATATACCCGCCACTAAGCCCACTGAAGTTGTTTACATAGCAGCTGCATACCACATTATAAAAGCCACCTAATGCCATAAATGCATCGTATACTCATCATTTATTTCATAGAATCAACAGCATCAAAGATAATGATTGTTACCCAATTGACTATCACAGACTTTAAAACTAAATTTAAACTACTTGACTGAGAGGAATAGAATTTCTAGTTCTTTATGGTTCACTGATAGAATTAAAAAAAAACAACTTTTCTAACATAACCCAGAAAATAAAAGTTGAGTTATACTACTGTGCAAGATTAACACTGTTTCATTACTAGACAGATGTCTACAGAAAAATGGTACTTTTATCAATTTTTGGGGCTTCCTCGAACTACCATAAAATGTGATTTGAAACATGCTTGTATATTGCAAGCTCAAGCTTTAAGTAGGTATAGTGGCAAAGCATGCGTGAATGCAGCTCTGGTTAAGTGGTATTTTACAGCTATCCTAACACTTAAGACCATTTGCTCAGCCATGCTTAAAAGCATAAATTCTCTCTCCGGTGCACTTAGCTTGCCATTTATGTGTTACTGGTCAGGAATTTAAGGTTGTCTTACACAAAGATCGTCCCTGGTCCAACAATACCCGTCAGGGTGACAGACGTCATCACGACACCTCCACTCACTCACCATGACTTCAGGGTTTTCATAGAGATCAAGACTTTAGTACAACTACAAGCTACATTTATTGATATTGAATACCAAAGTCAATTTTTCAATTCAAGTCAATATTTCAGGTAATAGTCTGCTATTCAGACGAGGCAAAATCAACCATGCATTTGTTCATGCAGTGAAATTTTTGATGATAATAATAATGATAATGATAATAGTACCAAATCAATTTCATTCACTACAATGTTAACAATTCATATAGTTCTCAATTAATAACTTAATTCTTTATTCTGAACTGAACCAGTGTCCATAATGTTTTTCCCACTTTATTGTTGTCAATGATTGGTGCTAGTAAAAACATTGATCATTATGTTACTAAAAAAGGAATAAAAAGGTATTTTAGGACATAAAGATACATGCAAAATATCCAGTATGTAAAAAAATTGCCACAACAAAACTGTATGTAATCTAATTTTGAAAATATTGGGATCTTGAATGGTGTAATTATCTCTTTACTTGTCTGTCAGAGATAGTGAAATATTGACATCAGAGGATATAGATCATATGCTGAGGGTTTACACTGTGCGAAATACAATTGAATTTCAAACTGGCATCGCAATTTGAAAGAAGACAATTAGAATTCACTTTGTTTACTTCCAGCAGACGAAAAGACATGCAGATATACAGGATAATTCATTTATCAGTCATTTTATCTGGCAACCAAATTCAGTGAAAGAAGAAGAAACGTAAAAAACATAAATATTATTGTAAATATGGATGGTAGCTGGGTTAGACTTCATTCATTCATTCTTCATACGTTCTGAAATTTAATGTAAACAACAAAAGCCACAGGTAAAAAAACTTCAAGCAACAATCATGTTTGCAGTCCAACCCTTAACTCTGCCTCAACAAAATCCACAAAATCCAGAAAACAAATTTCCGAACCCTTAAGGCCTTAACCATGAGGTGACTACCTGCATAACGTACACACCTGTAATGTACCACATTATAAATTCTGCATGTGCAAGCACAAAAAACAACACAGACAAACGCTCACCTGTGTTTCCAAACCACCTGTCTTCTCTCCTGAAATCTCTGGGGGTTGCGGGTTCGATCCCCACTCCCTCGATCGCGGTTGTGTTGAACTTAACTCGCACACTTGAATGTTTCTAGGCTCCTGAGGCACGCAGGTGAAACTCAAGGTGAGAAGGACATGTTGCCGACTCCGAAAATATTTGGCAGCGTTGCTAACAGCGACCGCAGTGCGCATGCCCAGTCCAATTAGGTCATACTGACTTTGTCTAATAGGTAGGTTCAAATGTTTTTATTTTTCGCTCTTAAGCAATAAGATTGTCAAATTTGATACATTTTTCAACTAAGATAACCCAATTTTATATCATTAGATTGAATAAAAAGTATTTTGCTGTGTAAATATTATTATTTGTAGTAAATAAAGTGGTCTTAAACCCCCTCATTGAGAAGAAACCATGTGTAAATACTGTATTTACCAGTGACGTCACGAGGCTAATGGGCGGGGCATGTTTTGAACCCTTTTGCTTTCGCGACCTAGAGTTGTATTTTGGGTGTTATTGGCCCATTTTACTCTATTTCTTCGCTTTCTGGGGACTTACTCTCTGGTAAGGCTTTGATATGAGTTATAATAGTTATTGGGTTGTGCAAAATCAGTGTAAAACTGGCAATAGCAATGTTAACATGCCGAAATTTGCAACAGGTACAAAGGTGGGAGGGGGGTAGGTTGCATCACATTATAAAACTTTCACGTATTCTCCAGTAATAGTTGTTCGCAGGAGATTAGATAACGTCATTGGTTTATCCTTCTGTATAAGGTTATAGCCCTCGTTGGTATGAGAATTTAGTACCATTGTTTGTTAGCAGAATAAGACGTTAAATTCAGTGAAAGAAGCCATGCTGCCTAGTGCTCACAGTGTATTGTCTTGTTACAACCTGAATAAAGAAAGAAGACGTTAAATGTCTCGCTAAACAGAATCACATAAACTACGATCTGAAACCCAGTTTACTGTTACTGTACGTTCGCGGGGATTTAATTTCGCGTTAGCGGGAAAGTGGAGTGTTTGTGTTGGTTTTAAGTTCACGGTAATTCTATACACTGTAGTCACATACTGTAATGGAAAAATGTTTGCGGTGGTTTTAAGTTTGCGATAAGACTGCCTCGCAAAAACCACGAACATTAAACCACCGCAAACTTGTCTGCATCTACAGTAAATAAAAAACAATGAAAGAGTTAAGTGTTATGATATCCTGTTGTTAACTTAAGAATGATTCATCACAAACTATTGAACACTGCATGTTGTTACAACAGAGTGTTGAGAATGGGAGGCTGTTTGCCCTGTCTACAAGGCCAGGCTGATGACTACATCGAGACTCCCGACCCGGAGGAAAGACGACAGCAGATGTTAGAGGCCGCAGAAAAACGACAGCAAGCCGTAATACAAATTCTTAAAAATAGAACAATATAATGTAGGATATGACAGTTTTATAGCCTGGGGTAATATAACAGGCTATTCTGAAGGGGCATTTTCTTCACAGATTTACATTGGTAACCCAATCACACACACACACGCACACACAATCATTGTTTTCAAACTGCTCTATGATAGCAGTATAGTTTTGTGCTGACAATGCTTTATAAGTATGCTTAACTCAGGAATGCAGCCGAGCGGCTATGCATTATGAGTGGCCCTAACAGTGAAAACTGAAATGCAATTACTGGTACACATGTACTAGTTACACTCTACGATAAGTATTGGAGCTATATGGCTACAAATCTGATGGAATTAGAATAGCTGATTACATTTCACACATGGATATGGGGGCATGTAGTAAGGAAATATGGTCATTGATTTACCCCACTAAACTTGGTATCTTTTTTTCTAGAATGAGTCAAGAGGACTGAAGGACCCAGAGGGAGTGAAACGGGCACAGAAGAGAAAAGCAGAAGCAGAAGAAAAAGCCAACATAGCAGGACCTGGAGAAGGGGGCCTCAAGTGGCAGATGGGCTGACCTTTGACCTAGATGAGCAGTGTCCAATATAGATTTCCCCCCGCCTGTTTTTGAAATTATCAAATGCTGTGTACAGTTTGTGAACCTTTGTACCATGAGAAAGATGTGTGAAAGTGTGTACATATGTGTATAAGGATGATTACTTGACCATTACAACTGTTTTGTGCAAATAGATTAAAGCTGAAGAAATTATAAGAAATGTGGCAATAAGTTTGCACGAACCACCCTAAATCTTGAGGTTCTCTTGTTAGAGGAGTTTGAACATCCTATCTCTTTGATATACTTATTTCCCAGAATTTGAGATTTAATGCTAATTTGTTATACTTTTGTCCAAATTTTATATTCCTTTATGTTGTCATGCAGTTACCAGAATTGGTTTTCCATAAATGAAGATGGGATAGCTGAACTTCTCTCCATGTTGTCACACACACTCAGTCGCTATCTGATAGTGTAGAATAAAATTCTGTCCTAGGATGGAAGGACATATGCTAGAGACAGTCCTGAGCTAAGCTAGGGACCTGTCTGTACAGAACTGTACATGTAGTAAAATGGGTGCCTCAATGGACTAAGTGTGGGTGGAACTTGTCTAAAACCCTGGCAAACAAACACTGAAACAGCTCTACTACAATGTAGTATCCATAGGAGTAGCTAGCCACTCTTTGCTGAAATAGATTGGTTCATGAACAGACAAAGCCTATGAACAAAAAGAAGGATATTGTTTTGTATGGTGGCCAGAATATTTGTTGGGTGTAATAATTTGACAATGATAAGTTAATTGTTATCAACCTGTTTATGCAGAAATGTATACAAATTGACTTTTCAAAAAACATTTCAACATGTACATTGTACATCACACATGGTCAAAATGGAATGGTATGTTTGTTAGATTGGCAACCGACTGCCATTGCTTGAAGCTGATATGACTATTGGCATCATCAAATGTTGCTATATCATTGGAAAAAGATATTTATTGGGGTATTTCTACCACTTTGTCTTGCCATTAAGAAGTTGATATAATTGCCATGAAAGTGACAACATACTAAGTATTTAATAGGGAACTGTGGGTACATTCACATACATACAGTTTTAGGCCATGCCATTTCATTTTCCTGGTTTTCAAGATTTTAAATACATTTGTAATTGTGAAAACTACTCTTCTTCTAATGTCACAAATGTCACACATGACAGAAAGGGTGTGATCCTTTATCTTCCACTGTCTCAGAAAAAGAAGCCAAGGAACTGAACTGCTGTGGCATTCCCAAGTGACACAATACAAGCATAATCATTACAATCTCAATGTACTTTGTGCGGAAGAAAAACAAACTACTGTATTTTATTGTAACAGTCTGTCACATTCTGAGATTAAAGATGGATGGGTTGTGGCTGAGGATAGCCTTGGGATTATTGTCTTCATTTCGAGTTAGCTTTTAAATCAAAGTACTTGTACTTCTATTGTTCTTCGTTACTTGTGTTTTAGTTTTCCATCGCCTACTGTATAAAAACGGAGATTTACTTCCGGACGTTTCAAGTGACATCCTTCACTCTTCTTCAGTGTCACTATAATGAACTTACTAACAAGTACAACTAGAAACAACTGAAAGCGCTTTCTTATAAGCCCTCCCATGTAGACCCTCCTTCAATAATTTCGGTACAAGACCATGCATTAGCGCCCCTTGCAAGTTGTAGTAACACTGCAACCTCTGGACAAATCCTGACATCCACATGCTTTAAGCAGTTAGGGGCTTCAGCCAGCTCGAATTTTTTTTCCGTCAGCCAATTACAATCGTCGCAAAAAACGCGAAAATTACTTAGAAGGGCTGAACTGAGACCTTGAAAAACGGTTTTTAATGAGATTATCGTATGCGAAAGGGTGCCGACACACATTGTCAACAATTATAACAATAGCAAAACAAACAGTGTGTGGCTTTTATGGCCGTGCGTGGCGTCCCCAAGCCGCATGTAGCTCCCACCAAGGATTTTTGTCCGTCAAGGTTGACGGATTGGTTTTAAATTTTTTCCGTCAGACGCAGCAAATTTCCGTCAATTCACGGAAAAACGGACGCTGGCTAGAGCCCTGCTGCAGTTAACCAACTAAAGTGTAGGTAAATGTTGCGATAAGTGATCAGACAATACAGAATGAATGGTTATAACTAAACAAACTTTATTTGCAAGTCCGTACCCAAGTAACTGTCTCTAAAAAATGTATACAGACAGCACAGTCGTCAGTAAACACCTGGAAGTGGAGCGGCTACTTTTCTGGTGGAAGTGAAGTTGACGATTAGTGTATTCTAACACCCCCACCCGCTGTCTTATAAGCACATACATTAATAACATGCACTGCTGTAAATCATGTCCCAAATTGTAGGTGTAGCAAACGTGTCAGTTTGAGGTCAGAAAGGTGAGTTGTTATCAGAGTCAAACATGCGTGTGCTTATTGGGCGGACCAGATCACCTAGATCTTATCCTAATTACCATGTTGTAATGTATATCAGACATGGATTGTTGACGTGCATACATCGTGATGTTCTGTCAAGTATTAGAATTCCTTTCTTCTATTATTTTGTACATAATAGAGTTGAAAATTAATTCTACATGAGTCACGTACATTGCCTACGTCACATTTCCAAACCGGGCCCGGTTGGGCAGCTTTTGAGAAAGAAAAGTATGATATAAATGATATTTTTAAAAAAACGTGCCAAAAATTATTCAAGAGCAAAAATTGTGCATATTCCTTGACATGGGATTTTCGTTTTCACGAGCAGCCCTGCCAGGCCCCGGGTGGGAAATATCACCCTTAGCTATAGCATTAGAGGAAGCGTCAGTCTCAGGCAACAAACCTCTGCACGTAAAATAACCAAACACACTTATTGTGAAGAGTAGGGGTGTGCTCGGCTAAAGCGGAAGACTGCATTACTAGTGCATAAGACGTCGAAACAATGAAGGATTATGCATCGCCTCGATAACTTGTAAACTGAGACATAATTACACTTGAAGTTCAACATCCTTCACCTTTACCCTATTGAAACACTGAAGTTACTGATGGGATATTCAATGACCCGTCGGACGCCTTGGTACCCAATTGAGAGCAAAGGTCTCCAAACGTACGAATCGGTGGGGGGTTATTGTGTGGATCTCTTGCTGCTCCACCTCTCTCTCTTTCTCTCTCTTAATTATAAGATGTGCGATTTTCCTGCCACATGATCTAGCCCCCCAACTTGTCTTTATTAGGGTATTAAATCGTTTCAACGCATTATGGTTGTTTCTTGATTGCATGCGCGCGTCAAAGGAGGAAATATACAGCCTTTGCCTTCGTAGCCTTTTGGCCCATGGGGCCTTTATTTCAAAGAGTACATTAAATCGCGTTTGAAATTTAAATGGCCTAAGGTTTTCTATTGCCGAGATATTTTCCGCGCTCCAAGAAGTCTAAGAAGGGTGCTAAAAAGAAGCCCGTATCCTGATTTGAGGAACGTGGGAACGAATTTGAAGAAATGACGTCATAAGACAACCAAAGCAACCCTGTCCGATGCATCTGCTTGTTTGGAGACGACCCGAGGGCAAAGGGTCTCCCCCGGAGGAGTCTTCACACTTTCACTGTTTACAGCCGTTCATCCCCCCGGTATCAAACTCATAGTAATGATCCTTCCAAGTGTAGAACTTGTAAAAGACTCGTTGGCCTTTTCACTTTTAGATGCATTTGCCCATGTCCTCTACTTAGACGCCTGATATTTAAGCCGTCTTAAGTGCATTGTATTAACCAGTTAATCTCTGGCTTTCCAAAATGAATATCAATATGATTTCCAGTAATGAATTGTCAGAGCACCTATTTTCTTTCTTGTATCAACCTTTTTTTTACAAAAGCTCGGCTTTTTCATTGTGTTTCTCTATATATCGTATTACCGACCAATGCCACACAGCTTGCATTGACGTTGGGCCCTTTATTCATTCGCCATGGCCCGTTCGCATGCGAAGTGAACTCAACAATCCTGAGCCATCTGGGGGCCCCCATTCAACATGGATGCCCCCGAGGGATGGTTGTCCTGGAGACAATGGCTTGTCTGACTATAATGGATGGTCTTAACGCGGAGCAGGGCAACGCGTCACACACGACCCCGACATACTCGGGCCCCGAAAAACACACCGAGGCGATTTTCGGACCAGCGAACGCGCTTAGAATATTCTGAGGCTTGTTATAAGATCTATAATTTACCGCCCTTGGCTGTTTAGTGTTTGCCGATGTGTTTCTACTAAAGTGAGTGGTATTTGAGACACGCCCAAAGGTGTATAGGATCCACCTTGTGATGACGACAATAGTCGTTGGACGGGTGGAGACGGTTAGGTCGAGCCTTTGACAAAGCGGGCAGCCGAGCGGGATTATTCCTCTAAATGTTGTAGAGACTGCTTTCTCACGCCAGGAATTTCGAGCAGAGACAGCCACCATGTCGATTTTCGGCAGCAGAAGGAGCGGTAGAAGTGCGAAAAGCTACAAGACCAGGTCTTTGAAGGATCTGTCAGTGGAGTATGGCAGCGACGAGACTGTGTGTCCGATATTTCATGTTCGTTACCTGGGGACGCTACCCGTGGAGAGGTCCGCTAGGGAATTCGTGGTCCCGGTGGTTCACATGCTCTACGAACGGGGGAAAGACAAGAGTCTACCGAAGAGAACCCTCAGTATCGGCGGACAGGGGATTCTCATCGGCTACCCGAAGAACGCGATCGGGGCGCCAACACCCGACGTCGTCCCTACCCGCGCGGTGACCTACGGAATTGCAGACAACATTCACAAAGACGTTTTCGCGTTCGTCATGCGGACTCGGAGCCTAGACAACCCTCTCATGTGTTTAGCTTTCAAGACGAAGAAGCCTGAATACGCTACTGCGTTAGCTTTGTGGCTTGTTCGCGCTATTCAAGAGTACGGGCACAGCATCGGCCGTCCGACCCCACCGTCTTCTGTATCTAACCACCACAGCAGGCGGCCATCTTCGGTGTTCATGAGTAGGAGTCGTTCTGCAACAAAGGTGCTGTCCAACAAGATCAACCTCCTCCGGCGAGGGTCGATAAAATCCCTGCCGGGAAAAACGCACATCTTCCGACGACCTTCGGCGCAGAGCGCGAAGACTGCTACGTACGGTAATGGGCCGGTGTCCAGGGACTACGCTGTTGTCAGGAGGCGGAACCATTCCGGTGCGCACAGCGCCCCCCAAAGGGGAAGTCATTATGCGAACGCGGACAGTCATGTCCGGCCAGAGCGACCAAGGTCATATGTGAATACACAGGTAGGAAGTTTTTCTATTCCTTTGTGTATTCATAATGCATTCTCTGATAATACAAAATTATAGTAGTCTATAGATAGTGTAAACTAAAACAAAAAACTGTTTCTGTAGAAATTACGCCCTGAAGGTAAAGGTGATTTGTTTACAAAGTAATGTACATGTCTGTAATGAGATGTGGAATAGCCTGTAGGTCCACACTTTCTCTAAATGTATTTGTTTTGCTAGACTTGCTGTTACAACTTATAGTCTATCGAAGCTCCAAATTGGCCTCCAATGATTAGTTAAGTTTATTAATCGCCAAATGATAGTTACTCTAGCAACAGGATCTGGTTTTGGAAACGGTAAGACATTTTAGGTAGCAACCACTACCTAAGACACTGACGATAGACGTCTCGCCGTTTCCAAATTCATATCCAGTCGTTTTAGTAACTATTATTTGGCATATTTTATCACATGGATGTCTAACGTCCATCGACGTTAGTTCAGTAATAGTTTGGTAAAGTGAAGAATGCATGGTTCTCGTCCACTACAATACATTATTTAGAAATCATAAAATATATTCTTGGCGTTGCTACTCCGGTTGCTACGCCTCATTTACAATCGTGGGATCTTTGTAGAAACATATTCCTATTTCAATATTTGCCTTTTCACGAAGTTGTTAACAAAGACGTTGTTTACTTAACCTTTAGGTTATTTTCACTGGTAGTCCCACCTAGGTAGCACTCGAAACCTTAAAACTGTGTAAACATCTGGGGTTTAAAGCTCTTTGTGCTGTATAAAGCTATTAGTATTACCAACCAGCATTTCGCCAGTCCTGCTATCAAGTCCTACTGGTTCTACATCCCACTGATAGTGTGTATGACGAACCTTTAATACCTAGTGACTTATCGACCTGATGAACCCATTCAATATACACTTCATCTAAACAGATGAGAAACCAATCTACTTAAATAATTTCAAACAGATTTTCGGCTCAAAGCTGTCTTCTTCGAACATTTTCCTATACACAATCTTTCAAGCATATCAATTAGCTATCATTACGGTTCCAATTCGTTGGAAGAAGGAAATTAGTTGTAGTAGTTTGCAGCGTTTTTATGGAAGTAAATTAAGAAACGTTATTCTTTAGAAAAGTGAGATTCTTGGTCAAAGTTCACCTTGTCACATGTGGTCTAAATGTCACGTGCATATTTAGTTCCGCAATATTCTGTTTCTGAATGAAGCATTGAAGAGTCAAAATGACTTTCTTGGTTTGTTGCAGTTAAAACCTATGTTATAAATCAATGTACCAGCAATCGAGATGTTTAAGAACTAAACTAGACGTTTGAAATTATGCTATGCTAGGGTATTTCCCAAAGCTGGGCCCGTCCGAGCTGTTTGCGAGAACGAATTCGAAAGATAAAAGTTAACGATAAAATTCAGAGTTATCAGACACAGTCCCTTACTACTTTCAGCTAGTTTAGGAAGACCCATGTGAGGAAGTACATCTTTGTGTCCAAGGTAGATACAGCCCGTGATGATTCTCCAAGCTCAGCTCTTTGGATTTTTTTTTTAACTCATCAACTTGTTTTGTACGTAAGTCCCTGGTGGTCCATGTTATGTAAAGCATGTTATGTAAAAACTTAAGTGAATATTTACCACTGGCATTTTGTACCATTTTTCTCTACCACGCTCTGTGCATTGATGGAAAATACTGAAATTGGCCAAATAGAATCTTAATGATTTTCCAGATAAGTTAGACTTTAGAATCAGACATAGCTTAATTGTGTGTAAATGTATCACTCTAACTCCGTTGCTACGTTATTCACATATAGCCAGTTTCCTGTATTTTTGAAGCAACTGACAAAGAAGTGTTCTAGTAGCGACAAATGATTACTAATTGTAATCATAGAGAAAGACGTAGATCCCCCCCCCCCCCAAATCACACATCTACATCAATACCAAATATTGCCGCTCATACAATGAATAAAATTTTCATAATATTGCAATTCTAGGACCTGCAATATGTGACCAAAGTGCACGAGCGGGACACGCATCGGCCTCTTCCTCGGGAAGAACCGGTGTACGCTACCGTCAACAAACCGCGTCGGTCCGCCCCCGCCTCCCCTACCCGCAGTAATGGCGCTCCAGCCGGCACGGGGTTCCATCTCTCCGCTAACACCACCAGGAGACGGCCTCCGCAACAGGTATGGAGAAATGGTTCAGATTATATGAAGTTACAGAGAGAATCTGTAAATATAGCTCTTGGAATGCAGTAGAAAACGAACGTCATTATATAACTTTACCTTCCTTTCCTGCTATGATGCGAAAACAAGCCAATGATTCAAATTTACAAGTTTCCAAAATACACTTCCTCTATTGTATGTAAAAAAGGGGAAGTCAACTATATTGTTTATCAACATTCCAGGGAGCTACTAAGAGTTATAGAGGAGGTGGGTATTCGTTTTCCAATGTCGTCCAAGAAAGAAAGTTGGTGTTATTACAATGAAAAATGTTATTGTATCATTGAAATTAGTTTGTGATCTTTTGAATTTATTGTTTTTTTATGTCGCATGTATATTTTTCCTCGTGCATGAGTTTGAAACAATTAAACTTGTGTTTATCAACCTCGTATGGTTACAACAAAAATGCTCTGGGTATGTTAAACCACGCATGCGTATTCACACAGTCAAAGCACGCCCTTTTTTCTTGTATAAATTATTTGGCAGCAACATATAACCTTAAATATCGATGGTCGTATCTGTTGGTCATTTCGAAGCATGTGCATTCGGACGTATTTGATTGAAACTGTATTTTTGTTGACACCGTTTTACATACACTTGCAAAGTTACACACAAACAATACATAGTGACATTCCCTTGCCACCCATACTAAATACTCATACTTTCATCCTTACAAATAATCACTCTAGATTTCATTTTTTCACTGCAAGAAAATACGTCACTTGCACTTAAGTGAAGTAATCTATTGTTTATTTATTTATTTCGTATCACTGCATAATATCTTAACCATGCTATTTTCTTAATCATTCATTTTCATCTCGTGTTGATTTCTTTGTTTTAATCCTCATCGTCATTTTCATTTTCCTTCCTCTCCTTTCTATCTCCATCTTCAGATCATCCCAGACACTACGAAGACCGTCTCTTTTGAACAGAAAAATAAGAACCATAAAAACTCCTCTAACCACGTCTTGACCACACGGGAAAAGCTGTTGAACTTGATATCACCCAACAGGCAGCTCAAGCAGTCCCAAAACAAGGAATTTTTGTTTCCACAGGATGTGCAGTATGCCCGAGGGCCCGCCCCGCAACCGAGGTCACTCCCACCCTCACCCGAACGGACCCAAAGGTCCGCCGGATCTCGCGAGAGGTTGTTACAACACGAGATGTACGCCACGAGCTTGAAAGACATCACTGTTATGAGTTACGCTAAACCGCAGCTAGAGGAGACACACAACAACCGACCTTACATCGCGCCTGGAGCTCCCAACTCTAATAACAGAAACTATGCTCACGTCAGTAATCATAAAACATACGCGCAACAACCAGCAAGGCACCAGGTCCCGAACAACATCGCCGCACCTGTTGTGAATAGCAAACCGTACAACCCTGCTGTTATCAGCAAACCCTACAACCCTCCCCCAATGCCTAACAACAGAAACTACTCCCCCGGTAACAACATAAAGAAGAATTCTTCCGCTCCACCTTTAAACCACAGGTCAGCCTACTCGCCAAATCACCAGCCACATAGTGCGCCGCCACCACCAAAAGCGATCTTGAAAAATGACACTAAGAGTGAAAAATCGTCCAAGTCGAAAAGGTCGAGGCATTCGTCCAAGTCGGGTGGGAAGAAACAGTCATACAACGTACAGCAAGACGAGCTGGATAACATTGATTACGACTTGTTTGAGCATTCTGGGAATGAGAGTCGGTCGGAGCGGCCCCGTGTCGGCAGCGCAGGCCAGCAGCGGTCTGTGTTCGTGTCGGACTCGGAGGAAGAGTGGCCTCCCTATCGAGGCTCCAGCAGCTTCAAACCCGTTCCAGTACAGAGTCGCGACCGGGTAGAGATCTAACCCAACCTTCAAATCAGAACTAGATTTTTTCAAGGAGCATTTAAAAGCTTCTTGATTTTCTTTTTCTGTGTCAAAACGTACCGCCTCTTTCGCAGACCTGTATCATCGCTATTTAATGGGGGAGCGCTAGTTCGCGCTTTTGAACTGGACTAAGATTCTATAGCTACCTGTGCTCTGCCGGCATTTTTAGAGAACATTTCTGGCAATGTTGAAAATCACCGACCAGCACTACCCGAAGTCTGCGAAGGAGGATACATTTTTGACGCAGAGACGAGTCTTTGACCTGTTTTTTAATTGTCTTGAAGTTTTATACCTGGCGTAATGTATCAATATTTTAACAGAAACAACGAAAATAATCGTCGTATTCAAAGGATGATGTCCTTGGTTGGAAAGGTCAGTGATACAGTATTACAATAATTGTACCTTCCTGTCTAAAAACGCCTGGAGGCCCTTCATTGTACCTTACAAAGGATTATTCCCCTGGCAGAATAAAGATAAATGAAACAAGAATCCCGTTATGTTCTTCAAATCCTCAGAGAGAACGGACATGTTGAATATTTCAGGACAGGGTTAGTATAACAGGATGTTAGCCGACTTTACGGACATTCTATAACGGATATAACGGATTGCTTTCGCCAATTCCAAAAGGTGAAAAGACATAGGACCACTTGTGCCAGATACATATAACAAAGAGTTTTTACGTATGAAAGTAGGAGCGATGTTTAGATAAGGATTTTGTACATATTTATGAGTTAGCAAGTATAAATGATGTAGGACAGAAGAGTATCTATCAATTTCACGTCACATTCAATAAGTCGGGCACTATTGTCACTTGTCCGACTATACAACACGCAATATCTGTCAACTAGCAAAGCAATTCTGACTACTAGTAGGTGTTTTCGTAGACCTCATATTAACACTGTAAGTTACCGCTACATGTTTTATGATACAATACATGCAATGGGGCTTGGTGAATAACGTGTGCTGGCGCATTAGAAACGATATGACTTGTGCATGTACAATTCAATACTTTATACACAAACGCTGTTACAGTAACGGGCACTTTTTGTACCTATACTCAGAAACACAACATCGCCTTAAGTTTATTTAATGTATTTAGCATTAAAAATCCCGAGTGATTACGTAAGAGGATCAGACTGTGAAAATATGAGTCTCTTTTTTAATATCAACGATTTGGAACTTGAATAGTCGTTGGATACAATTAAGTATGGCAAATAAAAAGAACTCAGTGTTTACACACCTCGGTGACCTGTTGTTGCCATGGCAATTCCCCTGTGCTATTTTGTAATTGCGCAACACGCCCTAATTGACATCACCAGACAAGCACGTCATTGTGTTCTCAGAGTGTGTGAAATATCTCATAACAGACCAACATGTTCTTAGGCGTGGTCTCATTTTCAACTACAGTATTCTGAAATAAATTCTTATTTGACAACTAATATCTTGTATCGAAATGATGCCATGCTCTTTATTTCTAGACGGTAACAAAAAATGGAAATAGGGATTGTTTATTGTTGAATATTGTAACGCCATGATTTAAAAAAGAATATTTGTTTCGTATTGTTTGACGCCTTGTCTTCTGTGATAAACGGCCCGGGACAGAATGTGTGTTTTCAAAAATAGGAAGGAAGGTATATCAACAACAACATAGGACAAATAACATTATTTTTGCATGAAATGATCACTAACGCTTCACAGTCTTATCAAAATAATAGATAGCGCTGCAGCCTGCAGTACTGATTTTAAGACATGCGCATGTGAAAAAACAACAATGGACTACATGCCGAAGTACATTGGCATTTATTCGTATATTTAAACCGTGTCAACATCAAAGTCTGAGGTGAATGCCTGCCAGCGGCTGTCACAGTCACTGGGCTGTATGGGCTCACCTGAATTATTTATTCAGCACCTTTCGGGTCGGGAGTTGTCGATAGAACGGAAAGCAGAGTTTATCTGAAAACAATACACCACTAAAGCTTTATAGAAGGCGACAAGGTAGCCTGTTCCCTTGGGAACTTTTCCTTAGATCTCCGCCATTTTGGGCGGGAGGGGGCGTGAGATCACTTCAGGGACAGCCACCTCGCTAATCGATCAATGTGATTCCATATCAATTAACATTTGATCACGCACGCCATCTTCAATTTATCCATCTTATTGTTTTTACCTTATATTGCGTAATGTAAGCTTTAAACGGGAGATCTATGGGTTTTCAGGTCTTAATTGGACCAATTATGTTCATCTGTATCATTTATAAGTCGTTGAAGTTTACATGTGTGCAAATTAACAGTCAACGAATAAACAAGGCAATGTTCGCAAGTAACGTCATTCCTAACTATATAGCAAGAAATTCTATTGATGTGTGTGCAAATAGTATCTAAGATCGTGCAAACATTTTGCAAACATTAGCATCTTAGTCAGATCTTTAAACGTTCTGAATACAACATTTGATAGACAATAAACTATATGATTTTGTGACACCCAGCGTAGTTTTCGAAACGTACAGGAAAATGAAACATTATCTACATCTCTAATGAATTCTGTCGTGCTTTGTCGCGCTGAAGGTCAAAGTTACCAGTGTGTGCTGCCTGAATGACTCAGTACCGTTGTTGGGCGGGGAGCAACCATACAGACAACCTGACGTTAAAGACATGTGAATGTACAGGCCCTGGGGATTTCTGTGTCTTATTGTATACCTTGCCCTGGATGTGACCCAGGAATGACGACATCATGCAATATTGTAAATGGGTACAACCGAAAGATGGCTCCTGTATAAATATGTGTATGGACTAGCCTTTCTAGCATGCTATTGAATGGGCGTCGTTTCTTGTTCATTACGTGCAAGTTTCTGGATATATATCAATTCTGATTGTACATGCTGTGGACTGGGCATGGTACTCTGTAAATACCTATTAGCTTTTTCATATTATTTCTAGATACGTTATTTCGTTTTTTCTATACACTTATACATCGAATACTTGTCTATTGCATGGTATACACGATGGATCTTCAATGATAAGGTCAATGGACACGAATACATGCCTAGCATTGAGTGTATTGAAACTATCAACTATCATCAAAGGGATTAAGATCATAAGGATTGAATAATATCGTTTTTTTGGGGGAGAGGGCGTGATTGGGGTGGGGTGAGAAATACTACCTACGGTAGTCTATCAGCATGTCTATCAAACCAGATACTAGTCCAGGCTACCAGGCTACCCCCTATTTGGTAGACGGCCCAGAGGTTTCCGTAAACCCATGATTTGCCTTAAAGTGTTTGACCGTCCTTCCAAAGCAAGACACGTCACGGCAAGTCAGTTAAAGACAACCAGGTGTGCCTAACTTGTTGTCTCACGGGAAAAGAACTCCAACCCGGGCCCGGGGCACTTGAAAGTGCATTGACCTGTACGTTAGTACCAGTCATTATCCAAGGCCTGATTTTCTTTTCAAACAGTGTAGCTGAGTCAGGCAGGCAGAGTTCCACTAGAGTAGCATACATAACGTTACGTGAGGAGGGGTCTAGGGTCAGAGTTCTCTTGACTTGATACTCTAGGTTGAAAACAAAAACGTTAGTACGACCGTTTGTTTTAATGCAACTGTACGCTGCAACACATGGCACATGTACACAGTACTACAATGGTATATAATACAGTACTGTAGCTTTACGCACGGTATATATAAATTAATATATAGTTACGCTTAAAACATAATATAATATCAAATGAAATCTTATACATCCACACAGTTTACAAAAACCTAGGTCACGTAATACATTGTAGACGTTCATCTTGTATCTTTGATGAGTTATAAAAAATGTATCCCTCAGTGTTTATTAACATACATAGGTGGTATACTAAGAACGCGACCATTTGCACAAAACGCGACCATTTGCACAGTGCTGAATGCTGAATATTATGCTGCGGGACATATTCCCGTGTATCCAGGTTCACTGACCTGTAAAAAACACATCTTTTCTGTTACCCGTGCATGATGCGGTAGGTATATGGTTTATCCGCTCTTGAATAGTACGAGTTAAACACTACCTGAAATACGTTTAGATTAGAGATTGAACGAACAGACGAAAACGCGGCCATGCACTTTTATATCACTGTAAAGCAATTTAAAGGACACAAAATAGTAACTTCTTGGGTAGACTGTTTGCAACTGTAGCACTTTGCAAATTTAACACATTTTAATCTCGTACTGAGCTTGCTGAGTGCAGACGCCAAAGACAGAGGACTAGGACAGTTACGATCAGGAAGTTCGCGATCAACAACAGCCTCTGAAGATAATGTGGAGATATTTCAAAGAAAGACTGATTGCAGCAGCAGAACACATTGGACTGCATACAGGACTACATTGGACTATCTAAACACGTCAATTAGATTCACTTTTTGTGTATCAAAGAATGCGACAAACCGTTAAAGTCTGTGATTAAAAATCTGTGCGCTGCTAACGCGTACGCTCCAGACGCCTGGGGAGCTGTAAAAGCCCGTCCCAGGGTTTTTCTCCTACATACATATGAACAGTTATAGCACTATCTTTGTAGCCTCTACCCAGCTTCACATGACGCTGGAAAAATGCTACAAATTGTACCCCTCGTTTTCGGACTCCTCTGACATGTCATCTATCTATTTGTCCAGTTTGTGCCATTTTTCCAGCGACATGTCGTGCCTGGTAGAGGCTACTATCTTTGGGCCGAGGAAGCTCGGCTGAAGCCCTGGAAGAGGCTAATAACAAGGTTATTTATTACGAAACCCACATTTACATTCTTCCTGTATAAACTCGAAATGACAATAGGGTCGAACGACACACAAGAATGGAATGTTACCACGATGAACCCCTTACGATGTAAGGTCAGATTCTTGCCCTAGAGGTTATTTTACATTGTCTCCGGCTACATTAGTCTCACAGCACGTGTTCTTGGCACTTCAAATCAAGTGCTGGCCAGGATGCTTAAAACGCACTGAAACGTGATTGAAATAGTCGATATCATGGTATCATTATTTGTAGGTATTTTTTTTTACAATCTACACGAGTTCATGATTGAAATTTTTGACACAATTACTCAATATGTTTTTGATCTAAGGTTAACACTAGAGCAACAACATTTCGTCATTTTGTAATCTATCGGTTCTTCGAGTTTTAATGGAAAATGGAACTGGCGGGGCAAATAATACCAGATCATGTGAGAGATCAAATAGGCAGGAGTCACAAAGTCAACATACGAAGTTGGTTGATCTCCCAAGCAATCGATATTTAACTTTGAATGCATTGTTGAATAGAAATCCGTAACAGCTACATTGTAGTAAAGCAAATACATTTTTAACTCAGTTGGTACGAAAGAACAAGGCATAGCATTTTGTGGTTGATTCATGTCCTAAATGGTTCATGTGATACATGTATATTTTCATTTTAGTCCAAATCAGGAAGAAATGAAATGGTATATCCGAAAACCACGAAACAAATTGTCATGACATAAGCTCATTCAATAAAACATCTCAGGGTGGTGGGATGGTCCGAAAAAGTAAATACTAACAACGCCTTCTATCTCATAGAGGTGGTACTACAACTATCATTAGGATGAACAGTGTACAGAAATGTGACTTAGTTCAAATCAATGCTGGTAAAATTTGTAAAAAAAATATCTATGATTGAACGGTATTTCACGATTTATCTATTGGCGGGGACCTTACTGCAAATCGCCCGAGAGACATAGATAACGTTGTATTTATTTAAATCGCGTTAAAATCGACACATCGTGCTTTTAGTCTTAACATGTGCCTACCAAATCTCTCTGGGTCAAAATTACTTAACTCACATACCCTGACGATATCGGAGCGATTTGCATTGTACATGCAGTGGTACCATCTAAGTATTTAGACACTATTAGGGTAATAAAGCTATACAAAGGTCAAAGGTTACGTCACCGAACCCGGAAGTGACCAGTCTGATCGATGAAGGCGGACTGTGGATTTTAAATCGCCAGGATTTCTGATCTCCATGCCACGTTCACCGGTCGGCGCACCAGTTTATCAATGACTAACGCACAGGTAAGGTTCTTTTCAATACAAGTCACGTCTATAAAGGTAAATTAGAAACGTAAGGTAACAGTTACTCAAGCAACTGGGTAAAAATTGGGAGTCACTGACTGAGAGGTTAAATGGGATTGCTATATATATATCTTAAACGAAAAATATATCCAGTTGCTTGAGTAATCTGGCTAGTAATCAAGTTTTGTTTTTGTTTCTAGAGGGGCCTGCGTAGTTTAGAAGGCAATACGAACCCATTTACGAGGTCCTTTAGATTTTAAGGCACGAACAATCTCTAAGTTAACGTTCAATAGAAAAAATGCAACATTTTCATGCACATTAGACAAGACAACATTATTTCACTGACTGCATGTAGATGGTTCGGTTGAAGTAGGGCTCAAGGTCAATACATTATGTGTGTGTGTGTGTGTGTGTGTGTGTATGTGTGAGTGTGTGTCTGTGTGTGTGTAGTATTTTGATTATGATCTATGGTCATGCAGCATAGTGATCCAAAAGGTGTGTTCACTTTTATTGCCTTTACTTGACTAAGATAGCATACACTAAGATAGATAGTAGAAATAAGTTATGTATGTATGAATATGTATGATATTTGCTTGGGTGTACAGTAATCATGACCATGCAAATAATACAGTGTGCAGAGCAACAGGAATCAATCTAAACATAGACATGCACCAAAATAGACCATTACATAGCGGGAAGGTTAGAGTCTATGGAAGTACAGAATGTTTGATGTGTTAACATTGCTACCAATATTACGTTTTGAAAAATATGTGATGGTGCATATCTATGGAAACAATTAGTCAATATTAAGTGCCAATTATCCCGTAATTAACATTTATGAAGGTTACACATCCAGGTAAATAAAATTCAATCTCCACAACTACATAAAATGTAACACATCCAGGTAAACAATATTCAAATAAAATTTAATCTCCACAACTGAATAAAATAGAGAATTACTTCCTGACATTTTGAGTGCCATCCATCACTTTTCTTCTGCATCACTAGTGTCACTTATGTCTGGAAGTAATTCTCTCTTTTATTTAGAGATTGGATTGTGTTTGAATGTCCTGTGATTTAAAAAAAAAAATTTTGGGGGGTATTTTGGTGTATTTTAGTGTTTAGTGTACTGGACCAACAGAAAACATATATTTCAAGTGGAAGATTTGTATGTTTCAAATCATATAAGCTAATTTTTAACAACTCTTGCAGCTAGATGTGTAATTGATAGGTGTGACAGGTTGTTCTACAAATATAACCAGCTGCTGCAGTGCAAAGCTGGTGGGTTACACTCCAGGGAGGCAGTTATAGTATACTGGCTAATACAGATACAGATTTCATAAACCATTCCATTTCTTGTTTGAGTAGGAGTTCCCGCCAGTTGTTAGCCTGAATGTTGGCGGACACCGCTACACCACCACGCTGTCCACCCTGCGCAAGTATGAGGACTCCATGTTAGCTGTCATGTTCAGCGGGAGACACCAAGTCCTTACTGACAAGGTTAAGGTTACTCTTTCTGTACAATAAGGCCATGTTTGAAAATAGAATTGAAAGCTAGTTCCAAAGTCAATAGAATTGTGATCGTGAACAAATGTGAAGAATCTATTATGAAG
Organism: Branchiostoma floridae; assembly: GCF_000003815.2. Lineage (NCBI taxonomy): Eukaryota > Metazoa > Chordata > Leptocardii > Amphioxiformes > Branchiostomatidae > Branchiostoma > Branchiostoma floridae. The sequence goes on along the minus strand of NC_049981.1, from coordinate 16,841,167 downwards.
TATTACCATACTGTGTGTTAAGTCATTTGTTCAACCTTTCTGACCACTTAGGCCATGTTGATTTGATTATCTAAGGAGTTTAAAATCAATCATATGAATGCCATCTGCATGTGCATCAATTTGTAGCTGATTCCAAAAATAAAAAAAAAGAAGTTTTTAAACAATAGTAAATTGTGCTTAGTAACTGCAAATTGTCTAAAAATTTCTCAGAATTCCAATGTCAATTTTATATAATGACAAAGTCAATTCAAAGAAGAAGATGAATAATCTATTGTGCTGTACACCATAATATGTGTTTTTTTAGTGATTTGTTTATAACCTTTCTGACCTTCATGAATTGCTGTTTATATCAACACAGCGCAATCAATTATTTTCCAGGATGGCCATTATTTTATCGACAGGGATGGCGCATTCTTCAGCCATATTCTAAATTTCCTCCTCTCTGAGAAGTTACCACCCCCTGATGTAGGACAACAGGTTTACGATGAAGCAACATTTTACGGCATCGAAGCTTTGTCCAACCAACTCCTAGTCTACAAGGATGTTGCCATGGCACAGAGGATGCAAAAGTGGGTCTCCAGACATCCGCAGGTTACAGCAATTGCGGTGCGAATGATGGCATGCGCCGTGGAAAAGTACCACAAAAACAACGACTTTCATTGCACTGAGACGCAGGTCAGGACTACGTTAGACCGGGGATATACCGCAGAGTTTTGCGTCGGCGCGGTTGTTGGGTCATATCCATGTGAAGTCCCAATTCCGAAAGAGTTCTTCAAGTCCAAGTGGAAGGACACCCATGGATGTATCAGCACTGATGGACCCACAGACTTCTCTTCTCCAATCACGGTTACCGACACTGATTGGATCAAGGGACTGTTACACCACCAGTTTGAAAAACGGGGACTTTCGGCAACTCTGACGACAAAGATCTGCCATTGTTCCAAAGAGTCCAGGTCAATAAGTCAGCATTTTAAACTCAGTAGCCTGAATGGAACCATTTTTGTTTACTGTGGGAAGGTTGCAGTGAATGCTACTTTTACCTGGTCCAAGTTACAATAAAGAATAAAAATATTTTCGAACCGTACAGTAAAACCAAGGAGGTTGAAAAGAGGGACTGACATGTATAATAAACTAGTTAAAACCATACAGATTGGTAAATGGAGCCTCTTTAGCCGCTAAGACTTCTGGAGTGGCAGCATTTACTTTTTTTGGGAATGGTTTTCAACGTGGGCTATTAAAGGCTATCTAAAGTGCAAAAGGTGGCAAAACTCCCTTTCCCAGCATAGAGTCATCCTAGGCCTGTGTTGAAAATTGTGAATCCCAGTAATAAATGCCTCTGCTGTAGAAGTCTGCAAAGGAGGCTATGGATTGGTCGGAGAGCAAAAGTTGTAACATCCACAGGCTGTATTGAAATGGGTATGATCGGTGAATTGAAAGCATTTATTGGTCAGGCTTTTGTAACTGACCAGACAGTTCCTACAGTTCAAGGTGCAACACATAGTTACTTTCTATGGGCAAAATGTGCCAAATCAAAAGTTTAAAGCAATAACGTTTAAGCCTTTAACAGCACAACTATTTATAACATGATTTGGGAAAAACAGAGATATCTTCTCTGCATATACAAGTTAGCGAAGCTACATATATGAACATATCATTATTGTTATTTCATAAATACGAGTTTCTGCAAGCTGCATTGTTTTGAAATTATGGCTAGCACCAAGTATTATTGCATATGCTTTTATGTACATTTAAGTATATATTCTATGTATATAAATTGTATCTTTTATTCTATCTATAATTGTATTATTTACAATTTACTTGTGTCTCTATCAAATTATGTTTTTAAGTTTTGTGAAGGCTTTCTACCACTCTTGACCAATGTGAGCATTGAAATTACAAAGATGGTTTCATAAACTTGTACATAATTTTGTGATTTTGTAAATTTTGTTGAGATACTATGCTGTGTTTCATACTGAATGTAAATGTTGAGTGCTGCCTTTGTAACCTTAAGCCACCTCTTATGTGTTTAAATTTCACTTTATCAGTTTTATTTACTGATAAATAAAGCATTACAACTGGATACAGTGTATATCTGGAAGTTATTGTCAAACAGTTTGAACACTACCATCCAGCGGTATCATCCAGCTTTCATCAGGGTCACTGTTTTATATACTAGAGTTCCGCAACTCCATACCTTCGCCAACCTTTACAACTGATCCTCATTTGCATAATCAATGGTCAATGTTCACCTGTATAATTCCAAATGCCACAAGTAAGAAATTCACGTCAATTGTGGCATTTTCTCATTGCTTATGCAAATTAGGCTTAAGTCACATAATATTCATCTATCACTATTCTTTAATTTTTTCTCAGTTACAAATGTCACATGTTTGCAATAGTCCCATAGTGGAACACAGCGGGTTAGACAATTTTCTCATTAATTATGCAAAATGGATTCCAATTTGCATCATTAACACTTAACTTCTAGTATATAAATAATTTAAGTTATCTACATACCAAAAATCATGACGATCTGTCAACCCCTTCTTTACAGTAAACTGGCCGTTCAAAAAATATGCTGCCAGGGGTCCCAAACCTATACCACTTACTCTTACTCAAAAGCTGTCAAGCACAAGCATTATCGTTAAAGGGTCTTGAAAAGGTAGCCACCCATTTCACATGTTGTAAAGGGTCATGCAAGTGAGGGATTATCCATTTTACCAGGGGCTAAGGGTGTGGAAAGAGAGCCACCATTCATTTTACAAGGGGTTTAAAATGTAAGGAGAGATCATCAGATTTATATATAACAGCACTGAACAACAACTGGTGTCAGTAATGAAGGTATTGGGAGTCTTTCTTCAGTCCGACTTTAATACGATGGAACTCCCACATTGACTCTATTTGCAGTAAATCTGTCGGCACCTGTTCTTTCTTCGTAAACTGAAACATTTTCAAATTTCCACCGACGACGTAGTCACAGTTTGTGTCTAACATTTGACCAGTCCTCAAGTATGATGCGCCCGTCTGGTATTCCAGGTTCACCATTGCACAGGATGAAGAAGGTCCAACGGAGAGATGCGGGCATGATATTGGGACCAAACTACACACGTCTTTCGACATCTTGACTAGGCCTGATTAAAAACTTCGATCCCTCAGTCAGTCTGAACCGTTCCTGCACTTACTGATTCAGAGGTGAAATCAGTGGCAGACACCAAACTCCTCATCTACAAAAGAATCAAACTTTGTACGTTTTGTGTAAACATTTATTGAAAGAGAAAGTGTATAGTGCAAAATTACAGGAAAACTTAACACACATTAAGTGACATATACAACTGTTACAGATTAAATTTTCAGGGAAGATTTCCATAAAAAACATAACCCTCTTCTTGGAACCCAAATTACTAATGTTTTAAGGAGCACGAAGTCTGTAGGGGGTAAATTTGAGACCTCTCCT
>NC_049981.1:16832988-16837571 GCF_000003815.2 Branchiostoma floridae | reverse complement strand
AGATGCATAGCAAAGTTTATCGTAAAATTACCAGTGTATTGTTTTTCACCATTTATGATAAACTTTGCCTTCATTACTAAGTTCTACCAACTACATAATGTAAATGCAAGTTGAAATCATACTTTGAAACTTACCAAAACCTTGTTTTTAAATGGCAATCCAAGTTTGACTTTACAAAAATACAGACCAAATGTTAATACATATCCACAAATACACTTGTTTTTTGCTTTAGCAAAGTAAACATACATGTACTGACTTTCAGTACTAAACAACAGTGAACTTTATGGAAATCATACTTTATACAATTGAGTCCTCAAATGCTACCAATTCATAAATAGGCTGATGTTTTACTTTACATTCTATGCACTATGTACTCATGTCAAAATTCCCTTTCAACAAAATAGATAGTCTTGGATACTCCCCGTCTTCTACATACTTTTCTTCTGTAAAACAGTTATGCTACATTGACTCTGTACACCACGCATTGCATTTCATAGTTCTACGTCTAGATTCTTCTTTATCAAAAGATTATTGTCCTATTAAAGAAGCATTTCCATAATGTTAAGAAAAGGCTTCAGTACAAGAAATGTTTAGTAGTATTCCTGGCCACATCCTTAAAGTTGGTCAGAAACTGCTTGGTACAGAATTTCTTATTGTCTGTGATTGCAAAAATGTTTGAAACACAATGGAATATTGTACTAACATTAAACACTGGAAACTATCTAATATGTTTGATACAAATTGTATCCTGTAAAATTACAATGTGATGTCACCCACTACGGTAGTAAGGTACAGTGCTACAAAACTTCATGTTTCTGCAATACTGACATGTTTGAAAGTTCAACCATTCCATTACAAGATAGTTAGCGAGTAGAGTTGTGCTTCAAAAAATCTTTGTTTATTCTAAGTCAGCAATTTTTGCCCTTTGATGGAATGGTCTGATATCAAACACAAATTGAAAATAAAAAGCGCAGTTCTCCCATCCAAACTGTTGGTAACAAACCCTTTTCACTGACAAGGTGACTGCTGAGCAACCAATAATCGTATTGGTATTGCAAACAAGTGTCACTTTTATGTTATGCATACTGATATTTTCTTTTTTTTTCAATCATGCTTAAATATCATGGACCAGGGCTGTCTCCTGGACCAGTCCCTCTGTCCAAGAACAGAAATTTGCTGCTTGGGATTGAAAATCTGAACTTCCTGACCTTAACAGCAAAAATCAGCAACATAGGCTCCAAAACAGTGAGTATGACATAGAAAATTTATAACTGAAGACAACTCTTTCATGGACTATATTCAACATATAAAATAAATCAATTGAAGTTGCTCAGCTGTCTCCATCCAGTGAAAAGGGGGTGTAAACAGGTGCAGGGAACACCCCTGGAATATTTCACAGTATATTCTAGTTGGAGGCGTATCCCGCACGTTTGCAAGTCAGGAATGCCATCAGGTTGTTTACCGAACCTCCCACCAGCTTGTATGCTATCGCCATGGTGACGAGCAGGATACAGTATGCAGGGATAATGGTGGCTGGCTGCAGCGGGCGGATTAACGTCTGTAACAAGAAAAAAGATTTTCATACATGTTTCAAGTTTCAACATAACAACAGATTGGACAACAGAAGTCTGGAACCCATACCTTTCTAGCTCCAGCAACAGGTTCACTTATTATGTGTATGTGTATTGGTTTTTATGTCATACCTGTGACGCGAAAACGTTCGATACTGGTGTTCCGGACTGTGTGATAACTTGCTGTATCACAAAGGTTCTAAGTTGTATCACACAGGCTTCCTTCGAGTAAATCGAACTATTTCGAATGGGCCGAATATGACACGGTTGAAAATTCGAATACCGGATTCGGATGCTAGAATTGCTGTTGTTACAATCTTTTGTTCGAGGACATCTTCTCATCTTCTGCTGCATTTTGCATTGAAATATGTGTTTTCTCAGGTGGGTATGACACAAATAAAATACAACACGGTGTATTTCGCAGCACCTTCAGTCCCAGCCCTCCGGCGGGTCGGATCACCCTTCGGCCTCCGGGAAATCCTTTCTGCGGTCGGGCTAGCACCTCGGGTGATACGGAATACACTGTGTTGTATTTTATATACACAAACTATCTCTAAGTTGTCTTGTTAACCTGTCATAATGTGCACATGATTGCAAGTGTGATTTCACTTTCTTCTTCAAAAGCCTCTCCATATATGTGTATCCATTTTCAATCACCTTACAAAGCTATCTATATCATACATGTACACCACACAGAAAATGTGTGAATGTCTACACAGAAAATATACTGTCATCATGTACATGTGTAGGAACACATTTAGTTGACAGCAGAACCAACTTACCAGGCATGAGATGAGCATGTGGAAGCCGACCACAAACCCTACAGCTGGGAAATTTCTCTTGTCACAGCCCCAGAAGAAGATGACGTTCCAGAAGGTGTGGAGGAGGATGAAACATGATGTCATCAGGGCTACACGGACAAGATAAACATGTATTACGTTTGTGTCATCACATGAAGAACCTGAATGTACAATTTAATACTTGTATGTTTACAAGAAATAGTCAAACTTGTACATGTGACCGCTTCTTGTGTGTGATTACATTTTGGTGGTCCCTTAGATAATTTTTCTGATTGCCACAAGCATTAAGAAACATAGTTCATGTACTGAGACAAGATTAATTGGTCTCCTCGCTGATCTTTTGTGCAGCCTGGATTGTAGTTGCTAGAATAAAATTCAAGTCCAAGTCCTTGTAAATAGGGTGGGTGCAGATGTCCATCTCTATAGCCACGCACGGTACACCTGTGCAAATATTGATGATACTACAACAGGAGGCTAGCCCCCTGGTACTGGTACTCTTTTCTATTTGTGCTGAGAAGAGGAGCAGTATGCTTAAAGTCAGGGAAACAATCTGAGGACCTACCACATGCAAAATTAACTTGGTCATCATTCTCCACTTGGCTCCTTTACTTAGCTGTTTTACGGGGCCAAGTCTGCTAAACATGGGTCTGTATTCTGGCAGTGGTCTGTTTCAGGCAGTGTGCCTTGGTTGGCCTTTAACAAAATTGCCACAAATGTACCCTAAGTCCGAACCAAACCCACAGCGTGCTCTGACAAACTGGAGTGACAGACTTTACTCTTAGCACCTTAGAGATAGGGATAAGCTCCTCATGGCACAGTTACCAGGCAAATGCAACACAAGATGTCTACCAACTAAGCTATTGCTGCTGTTTATTACAATGCAGGGTTCGAAATAGACATACTTAACTTGCAATTTGCACATAATTTTTGAGATTTGCATGTAAAAATTTTCTGACCTTGCAATCTTGCATGTTGAAAATACATGGCCAATAGTAAAAATACTGAGGCCACAGTGCCTTTGTTTGTCTGACAGGGATCGTCACCGGTCGTCAGTAGGTGTTATAAACAATCAAATTCGGCTTTGCTGCAAATTAACATGCTGATTATGTGTATATCTTTCCAAAATTTGCAGTTCTGTCTATATTTTCATGTGCCAATTTCAGTCCATCAACAGTGACAGAATGGGCAAAATTCTTATCCATCCAGAGCAGCAACATTCCACCAAAGTACAGAATGATGGATGGTGGCTAGAACATTGCAGTATAGACAAGTTGTATTTTGCATGTAAATAGTTTAAATTGCACGTAAAAATTTTGCCAACTTGCAATTTTGCATGTAGCAATAAAAAAGTATTTCGATCCCTGCAATGCAACATCATTATGAAATAAGAAAAAAACTTAATCATGAAGACTAATAAGATGTTGCTTAAAGGTCTCACCAGATGTGAGGAAGAAATATGGAGTATCACCATTGATACCCACTGTTCCCGGTCCTGTTGCCATGGCAAGGACATTCACCAATGAGAACGCTCCGCTCATCAGGCCAAAGCCAAGTCCAGCAACTGAAAAATGATAAGAAACCTCGTACAATATAACACACAGGTTTTGTACAATATAATTTACTCAAATTTCATACAATATACATTACTCATTGCATCATATACTGTAAATGCAGAAATGTTTGCGGTAGTTTTTTATTCGCGGTTTTTGCGGTGGCCACTTCACCGTGAACTTAAAACCACCACGAACATTTATCCATTATATTATGTCGCTACAGTCAACTTAAAACCACCGCAAAAACTCCATTTTCCTGCTACCGCGAAATTAAATCCCCACGAGCTTAAATGCATTTACAATATTGTGAAAACCTATGTGAGGATATCAAGTATTATTCATGTCAAAAACAAGTACCAGAATGGATAGTACAGACACTAGATAGTACAGCAAACTTACCGTAAGCGATCGTGTGCTTGTCTGACGCTGTTGGAGGTTCATCACTGAACGTTTGGAGGCCCTCGTCTGCTTTTCTGTAAAATTTTAGAAAGAAATATTGTCATACTGAAGTCACTAGGCACCATTACAGACCCTTAAGATCCAGCCCCCCTACTTTAAGCTCCTCCAATCTAGCCCCTGGCTACATAGAGAGTATAGTCAGCCAACCCAATAACAACAACAATACCTGAAATGCAGAAGAGAGTTCCTAGCCAGGAGTT
>NC_049981.1:16820890-16832518 GCF_000003815.2 Branchiostoma floridae | reverse complement strand
GAAAGAAAAGGGGGAGTGGTGTAACAGTGGGTTCTAGCGCTGCCAAACTGACCACGCCAACAGCTCTTGAGCTTTTGGTGTTGTGGTTAGCACGTTGGATTTGTGATCCGGCTGCCCGGGTTCAGTCAGCCAACCCAATAACAACAACAATACCTGAAATGCAGAAGAGAGTTCCTAGCCAGGAGTAGATTCCAGTTTGCTACACTGGAAGTATAGTCAATTTTTCAGCTGTAACAACAGCATATTCTAACCTTGTACCAATCTTACCTGAGCAGTTTGTAGATGAAGAATCTGAAGATCTCCTGGAACAGGACGGAGAAGACGACTCCGAATGCCAGCTGGTCCTTGAGTGGCCAGACGATGTTCCACAGAACGGAGGAGAACAGCAGAGACAGGAGCCAGAAGAAACACCTGGGGGTTGCAGGGAGAAAACTTTAATGGCAATACACATTGTTATAATTAGCATGCACATGCACCTGAACAGTTTGACCCCAAGCCAATCAGGATGATCGGGTAAAAGCTCCATAACACTTCTGTGCCTAACCATAAGAAGGCTTATGCTTACATAGCCGAGTTATTCTAACTTCAACACCTGGTCAGGCTTGGTGTAGCCAAGAAAAGAAATCAAACATCGGCATATGATTACAGCTATAGTATTTCTATATTACAATGCTATAGCTGTAATCATATGCCAATGTTTGATTTCTTTTCTTTTAAAAAAAATGTTGTTTCAAAACAGGATTCGTAGACCGCATAAAATTTTCAAATCGTAGGATTTGGTTGAAAACTTACCCAGCGATAAGAATGATGATCCTGAGCGGTTCCCGTGCGATTGTGAAGATGAAGAGCGCAAAGGCGGGCCCGTAGGCGATGAACGTGCAACCGAAGAACTCTTTCACCGTCATTTTCTCAAAAAATCACAGTAACGTTACAAAGTAAAGTTTCGATAAAAAAATAAAACACAATTTTTTCAGCTCGACCGGTGCCCGTATGGCTATGACCGTTTTCGGCGCTGAATAACCCGTTGTTGTGGATTCAGGAATTGACCTTAAACCTTAACGCACCCTGTTCTTTACTTTATTACCGACAAAACGCCAATTTAAAGCCAGAAATAAGGATTTTATGATGGAAAAAAATGATGTCCAACACAACCTTTTGTACTTCCGGTTTTGGTTCGCACGTGCCGCAAAGGCTCATGGGGCTCGAAGTCCCAATCTTTACAGCTCATTTTTTTTAAATATCAAAATATGCGTTAACATGGATCTTATTTTTGACAGAAATAGGAAAATCAGAAGAACATCAAGACTATCAAACTTATCCAAGCCTTTGACGATGGCAATGTTTGGTATGACGTCACTTTCCCGGCGAAACCTATCAGACTTCGTCAGAACTGCAATGTCCAAACATTCATGACTACAAGACTAAGTTTCGCGCGCTTTCCCGAGTTTCCTCAGACCAAGGACATTGCTCTTTAATATATGTCCTTGTTCAGACCCTGTACTATGTCATTGTGCCAATACGTTGGATGCAAAGAGGAGAGACTCGGGAGCTATATTACGGCTGGATACCAGGCTACTTTTGAGACCCTAATCCCCGACGCAGTTTCTGTGTTTTTCGCGTGTCTTCTTTTCTTGAAACATTTAGGCAAAACATTTAGGGATAGGCGTAACGTTAGAGGTGAGGTTCTTTTGTGGTTCTCCTGTCCATTGGACAGATGAGGAGGCAGACAGGCTCTTTGCCTGTTTGCCTGACCTGCACATGTCTTTTTCATGATGGTGAAGGAGGGGTGTGCAATTCCTTCTCCACCCTCTCGTCTACTGATTCAGAAGCAATAAGTTTCACAGGCCGGCAACTGTATGCAACGTGTGAGGCGGCTCCAGCAGATGCAGCTTTGTTGTTTGGAGTATCCGTCTCCTAAGAGGACTTCCGACCAAGGATGTAAGGGGTTCCTCCTACCCCCGACTCGTGTGCCATCATGCGGCACGTGAGGTGAGGTAGAGGCATGCAAAAGTTCGCAAAAAAAGAAAAGAAAAAAAGATAAACATCTTGTATTGTTATAGGTATCTTCCATTTATATATATTTCAACAAATAAAGCTGATACTGATAGTCAACAAAGTTCCTTGCACACAACGTTTTTCACCTGCAGATGCTGTGTCGATAGAGCGTCTACCGTGCACCTTTTCCTCTTAATCCTGTCTTTAATCGAAGTTTAATTTGCAAGTCCGTGCCCGAGGGCTAATTGGAAATACATGGTATAACTATAAACATAGGAGATATACAAGTGACAATGGACAGTTATAATTATATATATAAACAGGTTGGGTTTGACTTCCTTTTTGGAAGCAGAGGGAGTATTGAATTCTGCTACGCCTCGCCGCATGGTGGCATCAGGGCGACAAGGAGAATGCGCTCCCCATGCCGATACGAGTCAATATTCCCGCGCTCGTCGTCTGTTCTTTTCATGACCGTCTGATATAGAGATTTCTTTACTATGATGGCGTCCCGATGAGCAATTGGGCGGCGTGTCCTGCGATGGGCCACGCCGGATCGTTTGACTGTACAATAATGGACGGGCGAGTAAACAAGAGGTTGAATCTTATCTAAAGTATATTTCATTTACATATCTATTGCATATGTACTACTACACGTATTTGTAGCAATATGAATACTAGTATTTTACACAGTGAGTTGCATGTATCATTATTTATACAAATGGTGAGCATTGCAACGTAATCATTTAACTTTTGAGTGACTGGGATTGAAAAAGGCCCGTTCGTCCTTTTTACTCCTGCCTTGTGGCATTAATTTGTGTCTTAATGAAAGCTGCAAATGACTTCAATTTAAAAAGTTAATCATAAGATAAAATAAAATAAATGCCCCGGCCATTTTGGCTCGTCACAGTAATTCGACACTATGCACGGCATTGTCCCTCTTACAACAACTACAACATCTAGACTTGCAGCAAGACGATCTACAGGAGTAACAGACGCAAGTCAAAATCATCAGGAGTATCACGAGCACAAATGTCGCGAGGATCGACAAGAAGAAAATGTTGAAGGGGTCGTTCTGGAAGAACCCGAAGAGGAGACTTTCCGCAGGTGTAGTGGTAGGTTGGATGGGTGCCGTGGTGCTGCTTGGAGCGTCGGTAGACATCTTATTCTGTCTTCTTCTTCTACCACTCTTGTTGAAAATGCACCCGAGTAGACAGTACTGTAACAGATTAGTATGAAGATAGGCATGCCGGCAGTGAACACTTGTCTCAACTGAATAAAGTTTTTCTGAGAAAACCAAGAGAATTTTTTCTATGATATTTCAGATTTGCCCACATTATCCGTTATTCTGACTCAGATCAAAATCCGAGAAACGGGAAACTTGATTTGGTGTGCCTTAAGATTCAGATCAACCGTGACTCGATAGTCTTCGGCTGGTATCTCGGATTGTGAGCTTTAAAACATATTGCCATATAATTCTGAAATAACTCACCTCTCTTGGTACCGGTGAGTAACTGTTCTTGGGCAAGACTACTAAAGATTTGTATAAGCTAGAAAGGGTCGGTGGAAAGTTTCTCCTGGTAGAAGTACGAGAAAGAAGATTGATATTCCGCACTTTTGTTTTCAACAAATTCCGGTTGCCATGTTCTATCACTGTTTCTATGTTCTATTACAGCTGGAACGTCACGAAACTGAACGCCCGAATCATGGAATCTACCAGCTAGCACGACAGTTGTCACCAAACACATCTAACCGATTGTTTGATTTAACTGAATAAAGGCTAGATGATTCCTATACCTACAACTGAAAGTTGTCCGGAACATTTCTCTTATTAGTAGTGCCAGAAACAACCAAAGCAAATGAAACACATGAAGGGTTACTACGTTCCATCATTGTTGCTATGTTCTTATTTTACAACTGCAAGGTCACGTGACTGAGAATGCTCGAATACTAGTATCTGGGGCGATGACGCAATATTCGAACGTTCTGTTTATGTCGCATCCTTGACAACAGAAGAGGCCACTGACCGCAAATAAAACTGCCTATTTGATTTGTTGCGTTTGTCACCAAAGACATCTAAATTATTTGGGACAAAATAAGATATTTATAAGTAAAATCCGGAAGATCCGTATCTGTAAGTTGTAACAACAGAGAAGCCATGGAGGAACCCAAAGCACCGCCGGCAAGGGAAAGAAGAGGAAGCTTGTTTGAGGTCAAGTCCTCAAAACCCAAGGTGACTTTGTAAGGTTATAGCAAGGTCTGGCTTAGGATTGCCCAAGAAAACATTTTTGTAAGCAGCAAATTTTACACGATTCTGTCATAATCGTTGTTTGCAAGAGTGACTGTGACATGTCCGGACATTTAAAAAGAAATCTTCGTTCAATTTGTATGAGAGAAACACAATCAATAGCATTAGATTAGTAGTGGCGACTGTATGGGAGGACGGAAATGTGCCTGTATTATTATATATGTAAGACACTAAAGTTTAATTATATGAAATATACAAGCAAATGCGTCCTTCCACGCAGAATCGCCGTGGCTATAATAAAATATGAATTATGTATTTCACAAAACTGATGATGAGCGCTGTACTTAAAACCTGATTATTGAACATAATTTCCCAAATTAAATGTATAACGGTACTATTAGCTATATAAGCATGTATTGTATAGGTTATCTCACATAAAGTCCAATAGCATGTGAAATAGTTAAAATTTGTTTTTTTAAGTTAATTTTACGTTTTTCTATGACCTGCTAACCTGGAAATGAGAGAAAATGCTATCAACAGAACTTATTGAGCTTGAAGAGCGGCCTGAGCTGGAAACTAGAATTCCTCCCCGGCTGAGCTCTAGTCTCTAGTTCACAGATATGTGGGTCCAGTGTGATGACTCTACTGTACTATCACAGATATGTGGGTCCAGTGTGATGACTCTACTGTACTATCACAGATATGTGGGTCCAGTGTGATGACTCTACTGTACTTCACAGATATGTGGGTCCAGTGTGATGACTCTACTGTACTATCACAGATATGTGGGTCCAGTGTGATGACTCTACTGTACTTCACAGATATGTGGGTCCAGTGTGATGACTCTACTGTACTTCACAGATATGTGGGTCCAGTGTGACGACTCTACTGTACTTCACAGATATGTGGGTCCAGTGTGACGACTCTACTGTACTATCACAGATATGTGGGTCCAGTGTGATGACTCTACTGTACTATCACAGATATGTGGGTCCAGTGTGATGACTCTACTGTACTTCACAGATATGTGGGTCCAGTGTGATGACTCTACTGTACTATCACAGATATGTGGGTCCAGTGTGATGACTCTACTGTACTTCACAGATATGTGGGTCCAGTGTGATGACTCTACTGTACTTCACAGATATGTGGGTCCAGTGTGATGACTCTACTGTACTTCACAGATATGTGGGTCCAGTGTGATGACTCTACTGTACTTCACAGATATGTGGGTCCAGTGTGATGACCATGGCCGTCCAGCCGGAGTCAAGTTACGAGGACGTCAGTTTCAGAAGACCACCACTGAAAATGGAGTACGAGAACACTTACAAAACGGCTCCCGACGTTCGATTTCAGGTACGTGACTCTCTGTCTCCGCAAGGGCTTCAAATAGTGTCCTCTAATACGGGCAAGGCAGGTTGTGTTGTATGGTTGCCTTCTGGTAGGACTGTTCACTCAGAATTAGATTCCATATGCAGACCCAGGCAAATGCTGTGTCCTAACCATTGGGAAAGGCAGTCAACACCACATTTCTCACTAGACTCAGGTGAAAATGAGCACCCATAGCTTTTGTTAGGGTCACATTCTGGAATAAGATGTAAATCTGGAGGCCCGTTTGAAGACAGCCACAATTCGAGCACATTAAAGAACCCACCACACTTACCAACAAGAGTAGTAGGGTATATCCTTGTGTGAGTGGATCAAATCAGCTGTATGCATCTTTTAATAGACTATAAACAATGTGTAGCGCCCGAAACAAGAAATAAAATAAAAGATATATTGTACATGAAAATGTTTGTCACAGGTAGGTAAAGTGAAGACCATAATTGATGAATCCTTGGCCATGCTGGAGAAGGAGGAGTATGAGGTGTACCACTGTCGGGAACTGGCCAAACATCTGTCACAGGAGATCAAGGACAAGGTAAGGACAAAATAATCTCAACTGTTTACATGAATGATGAACTTCATTGCAGCAGTCATGCATATAATGCTGTGAGTTATTCACCTTTTGTGAGAGGAAGCACTAATAGTTCCTCTTAGCTTGTCGCCAATTCTATGCACCGTGCTTTGAGTTTTTCTTACAAGATCATATGAAGAAGATAAAAAAATCATAGAAGTATCAAGTCCAATAGCAACTTGATTTATTTTAATAATGCAAGCATTGAATTCCAAACAACTGAGTTGGTATAAAGTGAATGCTTGGTACCATCAGTCTTTAAAGAAAGACTCTGGCCAGTTTTACAAAGAACAAAAAAAAAAAGAAAGAAATGGAGTAACGAAACAATAATTTTCCAGGTGAAGGAAATAGGGATGAGCCGTCACAAGATCATCTCCTGGGTCACCATTGGTCAGAAGTGCGACCAAAGCATGCGCATTGGCAGCAGGTGCCTGTGGGACGACGGAAATGACAACTTCGCCTGGGGAGAGTTTGAAAATCCGTCTCTGCATGCAACCGCCATTGTTTACGGCATTTACCAGGACTAGGCTAAATCTGGCTTTTGTTACTGAAAGTTTCCCGAGAATGTTGTGGAATTAACATTGAAAATAACACTTGAGACAAGGAAGATGACACATTTTAGTGTTTTCCACCAGATCCTTGAAAATTTTATTCTGCAGACATAGGGCTGTACAGGATATGAAAATACATGTTTCAGTTTTTGCTAGTCTATATTAAAAATCTACGGACATTTGATGTTATTTCATACAGTTGGAAGACATAATTCAAATCTTGGGTAAAATTTATTTTAAAAAAATTGGATCAGAAAATTAATTTGTACATATATTTTTGTTCATTTTGAAAATATAGAGTTTGTTCCTTCATATAGGTCTAGTCTCTAAATTTTGTAATTTTTGTTTCATTTTCTGATCAGCATATTTCAAAGTGAATTTGAACTACTCTATATCATATTGTTTATGCCACATAATTATTGGCAGTGCAATGAAAATGCTCTAAATATGCATAATGAAATGGAGGAAAAAGTCTGATAAAAAACTGATAAAGGTTTAAAAGTTAACATACACTAAAATACACCATGTGAGTAAAAGACAAACAGAGCTTGAAAATCAGTTTTTAAGCAGCACATATAGCATATATTGCATTCATGTCATATGACATTATGGCTTTTAAGTTACTAAAACACACAGAGATTTACTAATCAAAGAAGATTTTGACATGAGCATGTTTAAAATAAAAACAATATCACAAAGCTAGAATACACACTCATAAAATAAGTACCCACAGTTAAGTATTAAAGGCAGTGAACTAGCACTTGTAAAGCTTCAATTCCCTTTGCATTAGTAACAAAATATACAGTATCCTTTTCATTAAATTTGATAGGTTAAGAAATAAAAGCATTGTATTGATTGTCAATGCAACATTAGTAAGAGCTTTAGCTTGAAAGGTAACTTAACTGCTAACAAAATTACCAGCCAGAAATACTTCCTCTATTTTCAATTGCAACTGGTCAAATTGTGATTGGTCAATTGTCAAGGGGGCAATTGAAACCAATACAAAGTTAGCTATATGCCAGAACCTATCATCAACTGTACCTCCAATTGTAATTGGTCAATTCACCTGAATTGTGATCCGACTAATTCAAGACATACACAGTTGTGATTGGCCAATCATCTCAGTATTGTCCATACACAGTAGTGATTGGTCAATCAACTCAGTGTTGAAGTCTGATTGGTCAATTCCCAGCAATTTGTTATGATTGGATAGTTGTAGGCAGTTCAAGCCCATAACGTCCTTGAAGTCACTAATAAGTTATCAGAACTTGAAATTGGACCACTTTAGTCATGTCGCACAACTTTTTATAAACCCCTGGCAAAGTAATTAACATTGATTGAGAAACTGACAGCATTAACATTGCATATGGGAATAGGAAGGCATTCTTTTGTATTTTTTGAGAATTGCAGCTTGAAATTCACAATATCCTATCATCTGATGCCTTAGTAAATCCTATGGTCGTATGCACCTAAATTCAAAACAAAAATTACTGTCTATTTTAATTGTTAGAAAAACTTTTACAGTAATTGAAGGCACAAAATCCAGGCACTGTTCAGGTGTCAAATATCACCTTTGTCAGAAAGTCACAAAGGTGTTTATGGGTTTGGGCTGGTGAGAAAGGTGAAGACTGTTGGCAGAACAGTTGCATTTGGATTGGCTGTTGCATTGAGTGTGGCATTAAGAGTTGCGTTGGTAGCAGCCATGATCATAGCCGCTGGTTCCTGGTACAACATTCCTGGGACAGAACAGAACAAAATGGTGAGAATTCTACACAAAACTATCAAATAACTGATAATGGTGATACATGCCAAACAACGTAAAAGATTGAATGTTATTCAAAGCAGACATTTCATAGCCCCCAAATGCTCCACAAATTGTTGATGACTATACCGGGTAACATTATCTCTTCAGCTCTCATTATTCTGCCTAAGACCAGTGAGTTTAAAGATGCATGAATTTAGTGAATGCAGTATCAGCAATCTCTAAGGTATGCACATTTCATATAATTATAACTGAGCTACTCTTACAAAGCCCTCGATAACACCATTTTTTAATGTGGCTGCTATGGGTTCCAGCAGAATCATGAGAGTTCAACGTTACATGACAAGTAGAGCATCATGTACTTTGAATTTTAGTGTGAAGCTAATAATTTTGGTAGATATCTAGTGTGAATGAAAACTTTTGTTTGACAACAAAATAATGCACTAACCTTTCCATTAACGAATCAAGAATGAAAATCTTATTAATGAAATTAGACGAAGGAACAGTAAGCAAACAATCAATAAAAATAAGAAAATATTTAGCGAGATTTGTGCAAAGAGTTCTTGTCAAGGTTCAGCATTTATCAAAAACAAGAACAATGTGCAAATATTCAGCAAGAATAAGGCTACTGAGTGGGTTTATGATCATCAAGATGTAGTAGACTAAGCTGGATTTGTTTTGAGAAAGAAATCCAGAAAACAAGCGCAACTGTTAAATCTGCTTGAACATACATGTATACCTTACGATGGGAAGAAACACCACAGAAATATACCTGCTAAAGAGGCAGTCATGAAGCAAGCTATAGAACCCGCCACCAAAGCCCTCAGGGCCATGTCAGCTATATCACCCCTTCTCTCAGGGGCAAGCGCCCCAATCCCACCTATCTGCACACCAATAGCACCAATGTTGGAAAAGCCGCACAGAGCATAGGTGGCTATAACTTCAGATCGAACCTGGAAAGAGAAGGATTAAGTAGAGACAGCGGTAGATAACACTTGAGGGTTAGTGGAAGGCGGTCCAGCCAACTCGGGGGCGGAATAACAGAAATGAAGTCTGAGGTAGGTTTTGTTAGTACTATTATGGAGGCATCATTATCCTCCAGGATCCCCTGGCACAGTGACAGACCTGGGTCTTAAGATCTGTTTTGCTTATCTATGAACCTTTTGTTTCCAGTGTTGAATTTTCTATCAAGCCTGAAAATTTTTAAGCACATTATAATTGCAGTTCAAATTTGTTGCACAGAAGTAATTTTCAAAATGTACATGTAAAGGTACAAGTTTGAAAATGCTGGCAAAATTATTTATGTGTTTTGATTTCCTCAGTGTGTAAAAAATTAATTACTGCCAAAAGGATTGACATCCAGTCAAAAAACTTGCAAAACAGATCAGCAGAGAGGCACCACCAGAGGTCTGTCCTGTTTAACACTACCTGCTAATGATGCAGTCATGAAACATGCAATGCTTCCCCCGATTAGGGCCCTGACCACCATTTCTGCCAGGTCGCCCACCCGGTTGGGTGCCATGGCTCCCAGTCCGCCCAACATGATCCCCATCGACCCAAGGTTGGAGAAGCCACACAACGCGTAGGTTGCTATGACCTCTGACCTGACCTGTGGAGCAATACATCATGGGAAAAATGGGATGTGTACTAGTAAATGTGTGCATTGGTGACAGTATACAATTATATAAGAATTGGTTATCAGCTTTTTTTAAACAACTAAAAGCAAACATCTAGTAGTTCTTCTATAATTCTTAAGGCATGTAGCATGCAGTCCCAAATGAGAGTTAAAAATTTGTGTCACCCTCATTACAGTTTGTGAATCAAGAAAGCAGAGGAAGGTAATTTACATTTGGTTCTATGTAAAATTTCTATTCATTAATGTGTTGGAACAATTGTCACGCTTCTTGGGGAATGGATCATAGTCACAGATTTTGTCAGTCTTGAGCAGCAACTTTTTTAATATGCAAGGTTGGCAAAACACATCCAGCAAACAGGCAAATAATAAATTAATTATACTCACGGTCATTGTAACGCCATCAGCACCAGTTACTCTGTTGTTGATGATTTTGGCCAAGGCTTCGTACGCAACAAACTCATTGAGGAAGGTTTTGATGCCGATAAGCTCTGCAACCAGACGACAATCCTTCCACTCTACACCCATCATGAATGCCAGCGGCATGAAGACATACGAACAGATGATCTGAAAATAAAGTATATATTATTGTGAAATTGTTGCTGTGGCTTATCAGAATGTTACCATTAGCATATCTTTTGCTTTGCATTACTACACTTGTTTCAACCCAACATGTTGAATCCCCCCCACCCCCCATTTTCCCTCTAAAACACAAAGTAGCAAAGAGCAAGTGCATGGCAATAAATGTGGTAAGACACAAAATGTGCAAAGTTTGTGGCTAAAGGTTTTGGAGGAGTTCTCAATTGGAAAATAGGATTCCTTGGCTGTGATGACGATCAGATGTCAAATACTGATTGTTCTTCACTGTATGTACATATAGAATACAACACGGTGTGTTCCGTATCGCCCAAGGTATCAGCCCGACCGCGGGTCGGATCGCCCGAAGGCCGGAGGGTGATCCGACTTGCGGGAGGGCTGAGACCGAGAATACCCACCTGAAAAAACCCATGTTTTGATGCGAAATGCGCCAGAAGTTGAACAAATTTGGTGCCCTCGAAAAAAAAAGCGTTGCAACAGTAATGTTCCAAAGTCTGAATCAGGTATTCAAACTTTCGATGGCGCCGTACTCTGCCCACTCGAAACAGTTCGATTTATTCGAATGGAGCCCGTGTGATAAGCCCGGGCCGTACGGAAAGTTATCAGCCGGTCCGGAACACACGTATCAAACGTTTTCGAGATACATGGTTTTGTCCTAAGGCTTACATTGATAAAGAATTTTTTGATACCACCCACCTCAAAAGACAGTATCTCATAGCCGACCATACAGCCTACCCAGGACAGAATGCCGTTGAAGAAGGCCAGCAGAGCTAAGAAGGAGATGAGGTTCACTGCGATGTTTGCCACAAGAGAGATGGCGATTTGAGAGCCTTGGGCCACGGCTTCAATCACATTCCTCTCATCACTGAAAAGAGACAAGGCCAGTGA
>NC_049981.1:16809780-16820790 GCF_000003815.2 Branchiostoma floridae | reverse complement strand
CATACCATACACACTCTACGTTTGTGAAGATTAGACATCCAGGTATCGTTAACATTGAAGAAGAATCACTCTTTACTTCTGGATACTTTAAAAATTTTACTAGACGTTTCGAAAGGCATCCACCTTCCTTCCTCAGTGAAGTGAGTCTTTTTGATGGAATGAGAGTTGACATATTCAGTGGCAAAAAATTAAAATGATGACAAGCTGCTCAAATGTGATGTTGGGCTTCTGCCTCATCAAAACTCACTCAGTTACTATAATTTGGTGGACTGGTATCAGCATTATACTGTGCAAAAAATGGGCTTCATAGTATTCTCAAATATAATCATAAATGTATATACATAATATATATATAGAGAGAGAGAGGATGCACAAAATACAATGCAAAATATTATGCATAGAAAGTTCTGTTTTATATTAAATGCACAAGTTTACCTTTCAAAAGTTTTCTTATGTTATGTCTTCCTGATTTGTGTTTGGTTGCATGAATAAATAAAAAAAAAGAACATTTGGAAAAATTTGAAACAATCTTAATGAATATTATCTGCATTCTCTGGTATGTTCGGACACACAGGGTAACAGTTAGGGTAAGGAGTTGTCAGATCATACTGTTGTCAGAAGATAGGGGTGTTGGTACATAGGGGTAACTGAACATAGGGGTGTCGGAACATAGGAGTGACCCATCAATGCTCACTGTGCTCTTTCCTTACCCTTTCCCCAACTCCACATTGTCATCCAGCCGCATGGTCTCCTCTGTCTCTGGGTAGAAGAGTTTGGAGACGGCCAGGGCTGCCGGAGCCGACATAACTGATGCCGTCAGGAGATGGGTGGGCGGGACGCCAAATGCAATGTACGCACCCAGCACACTTCCTGGTCAATTACAATGGAAAAAAGAAATAATGTAAGGATGATTTGTTACTGAGAGAAGATCATCCAACTAAGCTTATTCCATCAAGGCAAAACTATCATATATCATTATTTGTGTTCAATAACTATAAATTTCTTCTTGATTTATTTCATAAATTTCAGTCTGGCCGACTGCTGCCTAACCCTGCGTCAGGGAACCCAGCAGCAGTATAATCTAACCATGGATAGTGAGTGAGTGAGTTGATACAGCTACAAAAAGTTGAAAAGAATAATAAATAAGTTCACATTGCAAGTTGTCATTATCATACTTTGGAGACCCTTCATTACCTGACACTTCATTCCTTCCTACAATGTATGGGTATACAAGTTTCAAACAGTGTGGTATGATCAGTGTTATTTTCTTCCTTATCACAATTAGAAACAGAATTTCTAAGTCCAGACTGCACTATTTCTTTCCTTTATTCTATCAGTACGAATAGATGATGAAAATGTAAGGCGTTACGTACCAGCTATGGTGGCAAACCCTCCAGTCATCACTGCATGTAGTTCAGATTTGGTCATGTTCTTAATCAGTGGTCGGATCAGCAGCGGGGCATCAGTCTGGGGTGGAGAATAGCAAGTATATCAGTAATGGTGCATGGAATGCTTAACATAAAGCATAATGCTTTTTCAGCAACTGGTAATATAGTACAATGTGGCTTTTCTACCATACAGCATGTTTTGACTGTGGCTGAGCCAAGAACAACAGGCCGGTCCTACTTTATCAGTTGATATATTGTAAGAGTGTTGGGCTCTTTAAAAGGCAGAGGTTTGATACTTATGGGAAACACTGTGAATGCATTTAAGTTTGAGGGGATTTAATTTTGTGGTAGTGAAAAAAAGGACTTTTCGCGGTGGTTTTAAGTTTGCGGTAGCACCATGCACTGTAGTCTCTTATTGCCATGGGAACATATTTGTGGACTTCGCAGTGAAGCGACCACTGCGTAAACCGCAAACATTAAACCACCGCAAAAGTTTCTGCTTTTACAGTATAGGGTCTGAAGGATCTGAAATACAGCCCAAACTGCTCAAGAAGACACAGGCCTGAGAAGACCAGTCAGGGGACCAATGTAAATTGTCTATTTGTACAGGTGGTTACTATAGAAAGGGTTGCGTCAAAGGGAAAAAATTTAGTAAGGGACCAACAAAAGTGGTCACATGGGCCAGGTGATCCTCATGTATACTAGGTACTGATTATTTGTACAGGTTGGACTGGATACGTTACCTGGCCAACAAAGATGTTCCCTGCAGCATTGATAGACTCCGGTGAGGATGTCTCCATGGTACGCTGCAGTAGCCACGCCATCTTTACAATCACCACCTGGATAATAGGAAATATACATTTACATGATTGTACAGGGAATATCATGCCAGTATAAGATGATCTCAAATCAGAGAAATATAGTTTTTAGATTTTATTGATATTCACCAGTTTTGGTGTTCCCAGAAGGTATCATCCGTATATCAATAAAATCAATATGCCCAACTACTACTACAAATGTACCACCAAAGACAAAAAAACAAACAAGACAAAACTGTTACCTGCATGACCCCGATGTAGTACAGGACTGACATGACACTGCTGAAGAACACGATGATTGGCAGCACCTGTCAATCAGAAACGACAGCATTAACAACATAACCAACATCTTCTCAATACCCCAAGATTGCACAAGAGCCATCTACAACTTTTTTCCAAGTAACCTACCTTGAAAGCAAAGAAATGGTCCGTGTACTTTTCGCCAAACACAAACTTGGACCCCACGTCAGCGTATTCGATGAAGGACTGGAACTTCTCGCCCATGAACCTGAAGACGTCAAAGCCCACCTGGGTCCTCAGGATCAGCAGCCCGAAAATGAACTGCAGGGCAAGACCCCATAGCACTGGCCGCCACTTCACCTGATGATACAGATGTCAGACAGTTGTAGGTCAACACATCAACTAAATCTTTATTCAGACACCAGATGCTATGGTTAGACATGACCCGCCCAGCTCCTGCCTCGCCGCATGCTTGGATAGTTGGTATGTTATGCCAAAGGGCAGTTATACTGGCTATACAGATACAGATATATTATTATCACCTTGTAGTTCAGTCAGTGGGTACCCATCTGAAGTTATGAGGCTGTAACATGATTAAGGCACCTTCTTGAACACGAGAACAAGGGTTAACATCCCTCCCAAAAATGACTGCAGCTTTGACCAGGATGGCCTTCCTCGACTTGAACCGGAATCAGTATCTAGTTGGAACCAGGAGCTCAAGTGTGAGGCTGCTACCAGTTGAGCTACAAGGAATATTTTATAACAGCCTGTATACTCACATGATCGGGGTGTTTGGAAAAGATGTAGAGAAAGATGACCATCACAATCAGACCTGCCCCTGAGATCAAGTTCTGGGTGTTCCGGGCTGTGTCCAGGGCGATCCATAAGATCAAACCAATCAGACACAAGACGTAGAAAACCCTGGTGGACAGAAAAAAAAACTAGTAAGAAAGTTAAAATCCTTCCCACACCAAATGGTGCATAGGGCAGTGCCTATCTCAGTTTTTGTACTTGGGCTGCACAACTTCATGCGATCACTACAGCAGTTAGTCCACTGGTAGTGGTCATGTGTTTATTCAACTATAATGTACCATTCAACTACAATATATCATACTCTTTCCAAAATGCGATCAGTGCTAAGCACATAATGCAAAATGACCATTTTAAAAGTACCGGTATTTATTTGATGGCTTGGCCAGCGATTGAACTCATGACCTACCTACTGACTACGCCCTTAACTCACTGGGACATTGCACAGGCCAAAGATACACCCTCATCTACTTCATGTACAGTAGTTCAGATGTTGGGACAGATGAGATGAGTTGTTTGTCCATCCCAACAAGCATATTTCTGTCCTGGGATGGAGGGACGGGTCCTGGAGATAGCCCTGGGTCAGTAACTAGCAGTAAGTGGTCTTGCTTTTGTTTTAATTTGTGTAAATCGCAGTCATTATCATGGACCCTGTGTGAAGGTCTTGAGAATAAGCTTAGAGCGTGGCCTGGGCTTGTATCACTTTCCTCTTAACCCAGATATTTCCCATGATGCTGAAGACCAACTTGTTTAGTTATCCTCAAGGAAAGTCTGTACATGTGGTCTGTAGGGAAGGCAGCTACTTAATCTTACATACTAATTTGTAGGAGAAGCTATAAAAATTTGTAAGACCAAAATTTCACAAAAATAGCTGCTGGTCCTTTTTTAATTTTGTGTAAAACGCAGTCATTATTGTGGACCCTGAGTGAAGGTCTTGTGAATTTAGCTTAGTGCGTGGCCTGAGCATCACTTACCTCTTAACCCAGATATTTCCCATCACAGTGAAGCAGTGTTTCAGGCAGTGTTCGTAGATGTCGTCCCCACAGAAGCGACTGATGCAGTAATACGCCAGTAGGAACAGCACGGCTCCCGTGATGGACACCAGCCCTATCAGGTTCTTACAGCCATCCGGCACCAGGCCGTACTTCAGGTAATAGTCGATGGCGAAACCCAGGAACACGATAAAACCTGCAATGGAGTTAAAGTGTGGATGACGTTGATCTTAATATACGATTATCTATATGTAGAGCATGATATTACTTGGTCAAACCTCATGTACAAGTAAACACCTCTACATAAGGACTACCTGGCTAATGTGACCATGTTTTGGTAAACCCTTAGATAAATTTTTCTCATTATTGGCAACTCAAGCATTAAGATTCCTGTCTATGGTGAGCACTGCTGCAATACAATGTACTATTAATGGCCCTTCTACGGCTCTAGTGGTCTTCTTGGGCAGTTTGGAAAAATCTGTGTAAGATACCCCCTTTAGTTACGTGAAGTATATTAAGTATGTATTATTTGCATTTAATTTTAATGGATTTATTTGCATAAATGGCTTCATTTGCATAAATGACTTCTTTACATAAATGACTTCTTTACATAAATGACTTCTTTACATAAATGACATAAATTGCATATTAGATGATTCACATTTGCATTAACAAACTAACCAATAAGAAGCAGCGAGCCAAAGGAGATGAGGATGGGCTTCTTATGTTCTTTAAAAACCCGCAGGACACGTGTGGACATGCTCGGGCCGCCACAGCACTTCGTACGTCTTGATGGCGCATCTTCGGTGTCTATCGTGTCGTTGTAGGCGGGAGGCGGCGTTTCTTGTGCGGGAGCAGTTGGTTCAACCTGAACGTGCACGCTGTCAGGGTCCTGGGGAAGGATAAATGTTGTACGCAAAACATCAAATTTAGATATATTTGCTAGCTTGTTTCACTCACAGGGGCCACAGAGTTGGGCTAGGGAGAAATATTAACTCTCAGAATTTTACTGGGTACCTTAAGACAGCCACAAAAGAGCATGATGAAGTTAAAGATATATCAAGAAATCTCGGTGGTCAGGGCATTCTTAAGGCCTTTTTTCCAGTGCGACTTTTACCACATCTGAATGAGCCATGAGTAGTTAATCTTTGGGTACAGTGAGTAAATGAGTGTGTAAAAGAAAGTGGGTGTGGTGGGTGAGTGAGTATTTAAGAAAGAATATCAGTATATGAGTTGTTGACACAATTGTTCTAATGAACATACAGTTATTGATATTTTTAAGAAAAGCCTTACCGTTTTAGTGAACTTGTAGCATTGAGCTGCTGTAGACTTGTCTCCTGCAACCTCTGTCTGTAAAAGACAAAATCTCTATCAGTCAAAGTCTAACATATATCACTTGTATCAGATGTACCTGTACATACACCTGTAGATCCAGGACTGAACAAGTGTTGTTGTACCTGTACCAGGTACCTGGTCAGGTGTAACGTCAATTTACACAAAGATCATTATCAAGGTAACATATACTCAGGGCTCTAACCAGCTCGAAATTTTTTTCCGTCAACCAATTCGCATTGTCGCGAAAACCGTGAAAATCAAGTTAGACAGACGGAACGGAGACCTTGAAAAACGGGGTTTTAATGAGATTTAATCATATGCGAAAGGGCGCTGACACACATTGTCAACAATCATAACAATAGCAAAACAAACAGTGTGTGGCTTTTACGGCCGTGGACAGCGTCCCCAAGCTGCCTGTAGCTTCCACCAAGAATTTTTGTCCGTCAAGGTTGACGGATTGGTTTAAAAAATTTTCCGTCACACGCAGCAAATTTCCGTCAATTGACGGAAAAACGGACGCTGGCTAGAGCCCTGTATAGTATATGCAAGCATATGCAAGTCTATAGACATGCTGCCAAATATTCCACAGTATAATGCACTTTTGTATACCTAAACTGTGCCTAGCTGGTATACCATGACTAAATCTCGCCTGACAGTTACCTCCCAGGGATCATTAACCCCAGCCAGTGAGAAGTAGTATAAACAGTCAGGCTAAAACCCTGGAGTACTGCACAAGAGTTTTCCCAATCTAGCAGAGGTAAGTAACCCATCATCAGATACATCTGAATGGAGGATACCTGAAGAATACTAAAATGAAATCTCAACCTAATACTGTAAATGTTGAAATTTTCGCATTGGTTTTATGTTTGCGGTTTTTGCGATGCCAATTCACTGTGCGCCGCAAACTTAAAACTACTGCAAACATTTTTCCATGGCAGTCAGAGACTACAGTGCATAGTGCTACGGTAACCGCGACCTTAAAACAACCGCGAATAGTCCTTTTTCCTGCTACCGCAAAATTGAATCCCCGCAAACACATCAATGTAAACAACACTGTGTGTTAGATTTTACACATCAGAATTTTCAATACACTATTTACAGCATTTTCTCAAACATTTGATGCAAATGCTACTTAATTAGTTAATACATGAGTTTAAAATATACACATGGCTTTAGATCCCATTCTGGAGTGAAATCTAAGATTCTACAATTGTAAATTAGCTTTCTTAACAGATCTGAGTTGAACCTTACCTGCGAAGCTTCAGGCAACTCTATTGACACACTGTCCCCTGGCATCGCAAGAGCTAATCAGAGCTAATACTAAGAAGGTAAGTCTCAGTTGGGCTCAGTGATCACCTTGTGCCGTTAACTGCAAGTTTTTGTAGTTTGACTGGAAGGTATCCCAGTAAGCACTGGTTTCATCCAGTATTTAGTCAACAGGTTGCGTACACTGTGTTCTCAAATTACCATCTGCAAATTAAGTCCCACCCACCTAGGGGCTGAGTTCACCTTCTGCCTGCTACCTGAACAAAACAAATTATGCTCCAAACAGCTACTTCAGCAGGGGGAAGATAAACAAAGGAAGAGCTTGGGAATGTGCTGATGGTTGAGTTGCATGTTTAATAATGTTTGCTTGTTTGTACGTCTAATATTAATATTATGATAGAGTGAAAGACAAATAATTTATAATCAAAAAGCTCCTTGGTGTAAACTGTAATAAAAAATGTTTAGGTTAGGACCTTATTTGCACCAGTTTTACAGTTATGGTTGAAATCATTTGGTAAAGGTATGGTGTCAAGCATGGTAGGTTTTAAACAATCCTGTCACGAAGAAAATGTGAGAATTCTATCAAAAGGCAGTATTAATTCCCCACAGAATGAGAGACAAACTCTATTTTTATGCATTTTGGTGATATTTTTCAGGAAAATTTGTGGCAATGTTGTCCTAACAAAAATGGACAACATTGTCATGACATTAGCTTTATTGACGATGATAAAAAGTATAGTGACTTTTGTAGGGTCAGCTATAAACTACAAAGGCTCAGTTGAAGGCTTGCACTGGGATCTCAACAGACTATCGGCAAGTAAACACTAGCCTGTCCTTTTAATTACTGTTTGACGTATAGAATTACAGCAGTTACAATAACTGTAGGTTAGATACCGGTGCAATTTATGTGTATTTTAGCGTATGTGACTACAACCATGCCAATGGCCTTCTCATCTCACCAAGTCTTGTGTTTACTGAGGTCATAACTGTTCAAGGCCGCCGTCCTACTCATTGTTTGGGACCACATGTTGTTAATTTTTGTTGTTTAAACAGATTTTCATGATTTTGGTACGTTAAGGTATCTTTAAGCATTTGCATTCAATGAGAAACGTGTGTCTCTTGCCAGTTTTTTCATTGTCCTTGTACAACTACAAATGCAAGCCTGCTTAGAGCCAGTGCTAAGGATGCTAGAAAATCACTTACTTCTGTATGGTTGTTCAACATTGTAAATCTTCTTGCTTCCCCAAGAGTTTCTAGTGCCAAATGTATAGTGTAACACACACAAGTACTTGGTGACACGGAGACTGACTTCAAAAGTTGTGAGGCAAGTTTTGAACAAGACTGAGTCAGTTGTACGGAAGCACATAGCTGTAGGTAGTGGGCGGAGCTTGTTTTTACTCATGACAACTTCCTCTACCTTTCTTGGTTTGAGTGTTTTTGAATCAATGATTGCATTAAGTGTGTAATGTAACTGTTGAGCGAGGCCACACCGATGCAATTTTACTTTTTATGGGTGACATCCACTGGCAAACTAAAAGAAATAAAAAAAAATAAAAATCCAGCAAAAAAAAAATGCTGCTCAACCACAGGACTACAATGCTGGTATTACAAATTGAACCACAAAACACATTAGTCATTACAGTGCATCAAAAGAAATTTATAGCATATGTTTAAGCTTTTCAATATTCAATATACTGACACGAACGATCAAAGTACATTAGATCCATTAATTTTTTTTAGTAACTCCCAGCTGTTTCAAAGTTTGGGACAAAAACATGCTCTGCAGTTCCAGTTTTCCCTACTGATTTTCTAAACTGCACAATGATCCCACTACAGGTGCACCTGCAGTGCCCCCTGGCATCAGAATAGAGTACTGCAGTTTACGCTGTAATAAACTGGTTTAAACATTTATTGACAGATGCAGACATAAGCTCTTGTAAAGCAACTGATGCTGGTAGATGTGAAGTTATGAGAAATCATCTTCCATTTTTGAGTCTCAGGAAATGAGAAAGATTGAAATGACTCATATCACAGTCATACAGTAGAATGGGTAAACAGACTACGTAATGACAACTGACTCAGAAGTTGCTCAGCGCCACTATGTGATGACGTCACTATTGAGTGACGTCAGTGTTAAGGGTCACGTGGTCGCTCTCTTCCATCATGGCTTGTTGCACTTCACATGTGTGTGAATAAAGCTCCCTTTGAATCGAGTTGCATCGTGCCTCTGAGTCTCTCATCAGCACCTTCCTGCATCAATGTTGGCGCAGAGCAGTAAGACCAAATATGACTGCAAACAAGAACTAGTGATGTTCGTAAGGTTCTACTGTTACAAATCACTGTGACAGTGCCCTTGTGGGTGACATGGATCAACAGCTGAAGTACATTTGATGATGATCTCTGACAATTGGATCCCCTTCAAAGATGAGAACCATATGGTAGCGAATTGGCCAGGTGCCAAATGATCATATAGCACAGGGTTTGGTGACATTCTCTGTGAAGACTTGAACTGCAAGCATTTTGATTTCATACATGCTAGTCTAGTTTGTATAGTATGTAATATCAATTGTCCTTTTCTTAAAAATACATTTACCAAAAAAAATTGAGCCACTAAAATTGTGGCTTTGTGAGCATCATTGAACTCATGGTTGAACTTGAAACAGAAGTTCACAGACGACAGAAAGAAAAAAAATTGCGATGTGATGAGTTTATAAAAACAGTGAAAAAAAAAAATAAATAAATGCAATGATATATCTAACAGCCTCTTGTAAATCATGAACAAGGGAAAATAATAGGATTCATAATTGCAATAACTGTCAATTTCCCATACACTGAACTTGTTTATTCGATGCTGTAACGGTATATATCAAAATTATATACAGCTCAATTACTTTTGATGTGATTATTAAATGACTTATTGTAACCAGCTGATCATGTGTAGTATTTCTTTGCATTAGGTAAACTACATATCTAACACCAGTCAGGCATTTTGTTGTGGGTTCAGAAGACACATTGCTTGCATTGTTTACATTGTTCACCTGAACCTCAGGTGAACGATGTAAACAATGCAAACAATGTGTCTTCTGTTTCACAGCATGTAGTAGTTACAACATTGGCAACTCACAAATGTTTAGTTATTGACACCTGCTTAAAAATGTATCAAAAGTCATGATTTATGTGTCTTTATGTCTTAAATGTTTTTATTCGAGCAGCCTGCCCTGGTACTGGTACATGTAATAACACTGAGATGAGATTACTTTCAATTAGAGCTGACAGGTTTGATCACCTTATTTTAGTACCCACAAAAATTCGAAAAATTATGACACAATAATAAAAAAGATTAAGGCCATACAAATTCTAGCGCTCTAATCTAGATTCAGGGCAAGATTTGTAATACACTAAATAATATCACTGAGTTCACTGCTGAAATTACTCGTAAGACAGTTAAAAGACAGAGGATGAGTTTGAAGCGATGAGCTACTAGCCTGGTATCCAGTCGTATAATTTAATAGCTCCCGAGTCTCTTCTGTCCGTCAAATAAAATTTAATTATTAAAATCACATTTATGCATTTGTACATGCAATTGCTTGCAACAGATGAGCAGTCTCCAGATTGATGTCACAAGAAATGTGACACACATTTTGGTAACTCTAGATCTAACATTTTGGTAGTCAACCACAAAAAGTACGTTGCTGAAATTATTTGCTCACTGTCGAATGCAGCGATTTTTTACAAACTTGGTTTAATCAAAACAACAACATATACAACCTCCTCGATGTAACATTTTGGTAGTCTCAGATGGGCCATTAATAATGCGTACGTACGCACTCAATTTAACGCTGCATTCGACAGTACGTTGCTGAAATTATTTCAACTTATTTCATCAACTACACTGTCGAATGCAGCGTTTTTTAGAGACGTTAATCAAAACAACATTGAACAACTACTGACCCTTGGTGACCCCTTCTCGTCCAGAGTTATGACCACATCTCTCCCCTCGGCCACGCCGGGCTGGTAGCGAGCCCTGGGTCCTCCTGGACTCGACATCTCACTCACTAAAACAGTAGTTAGCTAGAACGAGCACAACTCCTCCTAAACATAGTTGAAAGTTGAAACACTACAACAGTTTGTCCAGAAGAAAAAGTGAGGCAAGTTCAGAGG
>NC_049981.1:16801537-16807348 GCF_000003815.2 Branchiostoma floridae | reverse complement strand
ACTTCTCACCTAAATCATTCTTAATTGCTCTAAAGTTCAGAGCAAACTTCAAAATGAGCAAATAGTTAAAAATAAATCAATAGACAAAACTATTTTTCCAGATTTACATCATGCATTTGAAAAGAAATGATTTGCAAATTTGAAAAGTTACTAGAAGCACATTTTGTTGCGGTACGTCAAATCTCGGGAAAATAACAATACTGACCTTTGACCTACTAAAGGTCTCGTCCTCAGGGTAATATGTAGAACATCTTGGATACGAGAGCTAGCGATACGGTCCACGATTGGTTGTTTTTAACTCGTGACTAAATCTGACCAATCACATCACTGATTTTCAGATTACCAGTTCCCGCCTTTGGATCCAAGATGGAGGGAGGGTAAGTTGAATCTGGTTATTGGCAAACTTGCGGAATTCTATGTTTTAGTCGAAAATCACAGAAAAATTGGAGCAAATACTCAGTTGTTTACTTCAGAGATAGCCTTGCGGACAAAAAGTGACCAACTTTGTAGCAATAATGAGGTACGAACGAATGAAAAGCGCCTGAGAAATTTTGGCAAAAAAACAGGCGGCTTGATAAAATCATGACCCCTTTGGTTTTGCTTTACTTTTCTTACAACAAATTCTGTTAAATCTGCACCGTTTGATAGGTCCTGCATATACGGATGTAGATCTTGCTTATGTAGGATATTGGGTACATTTACTGTATCCATGATACTTATTTTACCCTTTCGTTTATCAGACAATGACGGGACAAACAAACTTGGTCGTGCAACAGCGACACCTTGCGGATCTGATAATATGAACAGGTTGTCAATCGGCAATGTTATATTTAGCCTGTTTGTAACTTACCGATACCAAAGCTGGTCCAATCCTATTTTATTTAATTCTGGTTTCGATATGTGAAAAGTTTCGACCACTCTCCTTGGACCGAAAAATATTTATACCTCCAAAACATAACACAACATACAAGCAATTTACAAACAAACAAACATATTATCAAGTTACTTAAGTCAACTATCATTCAAAGAAATAGAATGTGGGTTTAAAACATCTGAAAATGTTAGATTATGGTAAAATAGCGTCATTGCTAAAAGTTTGCAGTTGTTTACTTGGTTGGTCATTTCTGCACATAACAATAAGGGGGCGGGTCTATTTCAGCTGTAAGGTTGGGTGAATGGCTTCTCTATTGTTACCATTCTTCTTATATCCATTGTTTCATTACTGTGCTGTAAGTGTTAGATGTCAGAACTCAATTGCTGCACACACCGGGGGGTAGGTACAACCTTGTTTTACTTTCTCCTAAAGTTTGTAAAAAACTGTCTCTTTAAGTTTAACTAAGTTTTAGTTGTGATGACTTTTTTGTGTCTTTGAACTATATGTATAAAAAACAATCAGGGCTCGAAATTCATTTTTGGGAATAGGTACACTGGTGCACCCAACGGGTGCACCAAAATATTTTTGGGTGCACCACATAAAATAAAGTAGAATATCAGAATAATAATTGCAAACCTACTAGATTAGTAATTTGAAAGGAGCTCTTCGGAAATCGGAAGTACTATGACAGACATTTCATTATGTTTCTAACACATAGGTGTCAAGAATATGGTGTTTACTTAATATACTGACATCAGCCTTGTCAAAACAAGGCGGCAGGCGGCGATTTTAGCCGCCTACTTACATTTTTCCAGCCGGCTACTTTGGGGTAGAATTTCAAATAATAAAAGTTTAAGTCCAGTGCTCCTGTTACAAAATCCCCCAGCAATTTGTTTTGATAAACCTCCGGCAGTTTTATGATAGTTGGCCCCCGGTTAGGGGTCATAGCGGGGAACCTAGGCGGAATTTTTTTGAAATTCAGGATTTTTTTGTCAATTCAAAGTTTAAAGATAACAATAAAAGTTACCCGAAATACACTCCCAAACCATTTCTAGGGGTCTAAATTAAAAAATTTTCCCAGGGGGAGGCCCCCAGACCCCCTACGGGATGGGGGGACACCCCCCTCCCGTACCTACCCCCCGCTCGCCACTTCGCGGCTCGCCACAAGCCGCTACGCGCCTTGCCTGCTACTTTCATATATTAGCCCCCTACTCTAAAATTTTGTGACAAGGCTGGACATCTTAACATACATAAGCCTATGAAAATATTTGGGTCCACCCTGTGCACCCACAGAAAAAATTGGGTGCACCTGGGTGCACAAAACCCCAGTATTTCGAGCCCTGCTACTGCTTTGCTAAACTTCCATAATGGATTGATATTGTAAAGCGCTTGTAGGTTAAGGTGAATTACACCCATATGCCAATACTTTCAGATCTGTATAGGCTAGGTATGCCAATGCAAATCTATGCAAGAAAAGAAGGATTTTTGATGGATTGTTGATTTAATAAAGATATGTAATATGTAACGTTAGAAGAATAACAAATGTCTTTGAATTGATACCATTCTTTGCCAGTCTCCTGAAAACTTCCAACCTAACGAGCTGTTGTTGTTGCAGTTGCTCCATCTGTCCATCTTGATATGAGCTGCAGTAAAGGCATCTGTTTTCAAGGTATTTGTAACTGTCAAAGTATGATGATACAGGATGTAATTGTTCTGAATTTACAGACAGAAAAAAATAGATAAGAATTTACAAAATTTGGGGT
The DNA here is from genome assembly GCF_000003815.2 of Branchiostoma floridae. Lineage (NCBI taxonomy): Eukaryota > Metazoa > Chordata > Leptocardii > Amphioxiformes > Branchiostomatidae > Branchiostoma > Branchiostoma floridae. The sequence goes on along the minus strand of NC_049981.1, from coordinate 16,804,711 downwards.
AAGTCTCAATCAATTTTACTGTTGGTTAGTGTAAGTTCAATTAATCCATAATTAATTTTAATAAATTGAGTTTTGTTAATTTAGGAAACTTGAAATGTCTGATTCTTACATCACACTTCATCACACCTCTCCTCACACATCACACCAACCTACAAAAAATTGTCTCTGCTAACACCATCTCATTTATATGTCCAGAAATGTCAGTAATTTCATCCTCCACTCCAAACTACAATCATTTTATTTCTAGTAGTAGTGCTAGTTGATGAGTGTCATTTCACTTAATGTTTATTTTATACCTTATTATTATCATTTCCTTTCAGTGTATATGTGCAATTAGCTTTTGGGATTGAATTTGCATTAAAGTTATTACTATTGTTGTTTTACCACAGTGTCTACTACAGGCTAGTGAGCTGAGATGTCCATGTTGAACCCTGGCACCAGCCTCCACTTTGATGGACAGGCACTTCAGGATGAGGCTGAGGCTGAGTTTGAGAAGGAGGACAGGGAGAGGGAGAAAGAGGTCAGAGGTCACCTCCAGCCATGGGGCTGCTTCCTTTACCTCCCACCTATTCTGTCAGCTTTCCTTGATTCCTTGTCTGTGTTTTTTGCATGAAAGTGGTTTTGAAAGTTGGTTGATTTGAAGGCATGCATGTGTCTACAGTGCATTTGGTTATAAATGATGCAAGTCTAAAGGTGAACCACAGTTTAGTTCACAGAAGAGCTGTTCTTCCACAGATCATGACAGGTAAGATTTGAACAGGTTCATTGTACCAAGGAACTTCTCTTTTTAACAAGCACAATGAACAGTAAACCCTGGCTTGAAAACCCGTCCTAAGACTGCAACCCTTTCCAGTAGCGTACATATCTGGGAAGCGACAACTGTCAGGGTTGGAGCTTCTAACCTTGGGTCACTCAACACTTGACTGCGCACACTACACATCCCAGGATTTCAAGGCTTTTCAGCAGCAGTACATGCTCCATTTCCTAAGCAAATGAGTGCAATTCCGTTCGTCGGCTGATTTTTGTTTAACCCAAGAGCTGATGGTCCCTTGGCTTGAACGTTATGCAGCTTTCCTGGGTCCTCTTGACAAAGGAACTGTCTGGTGTCTAGCGGTAATGCGTGGGGATTTTGCTTTTCTCAACCGCATACCAGTAGTTTAAGAGATCAACAACTTTAAGAGATCAACAACTAGGACAGTTGGTAGAGGATTCAGTGCATTGACCAAGAAGGATTCTGTGAGGGAGGTAGAAGGAACAAAATGGAAAGCAAAGTAAAAGAATAATATTTAACCTATCAAAACTACTGAAGAAGAAAGAATTACCTAGTTCTACTATTTTTATTGGCTGTCTTGTATACTGTAATTCTTGATTTTATTGCGGTAACTTAATTTTAGCGTTTTTAGCGCCCACTAGTCGAGCGCTAAATTTTCATTACGCGACTTTTTCATTACGCGAATTCACCACCGCCCTCCTCCCTCTAATGTCGCGGCACCGATTTCTGGTTTTGTTATATACGGTCACGATCTAACTCTTATCCTTTACAAAAACGTGCACACATTACACTAGTAATTCACACAGGAACAAGAAGTTCGTCGTTCTTCAAGAAATAAAACATATATTTAAATGGAAAGTTTGTCGTCATTTCTTTTACAAGTGAAAGCATGCCGACGCAAACAACACAAATTCGTTACGAGCTGAGCTGCATATTTACACAATCGTATTTATCAATATTATTCTACGCTACGATTTAGAAGTTTGTCCATAAAATATACAAAACAGTTACGAAGTTCACGTTGTGCTACGATGTTGCACAAGACTTAGAAAATGTCCTCGTCATCTTAGCGTGCAGACAACAACAGCAAAAATGGCGTCGCAGAAAAAAATACAAAGCCACTACGGAATATTTGGTGTAAATCTACGAATTTCTGAGCTATGTCCAGTATCAGGGTGAAGTGCACGAAGTTAGGGTGTACGAAGTTGTACGAAGTTGTACTAGGTTACAACCGTTTCCCACTGGCTTTGATGCTATATCGGGAGTCACAGATGACGTCAAAACATTTATTGGATGACGTAATCTAACTTCGTACAGTAGGCAGGGTAGGGTGTCAAGTGTACGAAGTTGTCCGAAGTTGTGCAAAGTTACGTGACGTCATCTAACTTCGTACAGTAGGCAGGGTAGGGCGGCATGTGTGCGACGTTGTCCAAAGTTGTGCAAAGTTACGTGACGTCATCTAACTTCGTACAGTAGGCAGGGTAGGGCGGCATGTGTGCGAAGTTGTCCGAAGTTGTGCAAAGTTACGTGACGTCATCTAACTTTGGACAGTGGGCAGGGTAGGTCAAAAAGTGTGCAAAGTTGTCCGAAGTTGTGCAAAGTTACGTGACGTCATCTAACTTTGGACAGTGGGCAGGGTAGGTCAACAAGTGTGCAAAGTTGTCCTCATCTAACTTCGTACAGTAGGCAGGGTAGGGCGGCATGTGTGCGAAGTTGTCCGAAGTTGTGCAAAGTTACGTGACGTCATCTAACTTTGGACAGTGGGCAGGGTAGGTCAAAAAGTGTGCAAAGTTGTCCGAAGTTGTGCAAAGTTACGTGACGTCATCTAACTTTGGACAGTGGGCAGGGTAGGTCAACAAGTGTGCAAAGTTGTCCTAAGTTGTGCAAAGTTACGTGACGTCATCTAACTTCGTACAGTAGGCAGGGTAGGGCGGCATGTGTGCGAAGTTGTCCGAAGTTGTGCAAAGTTACGTGACGTCATCTAACTTCGGACAGTAGGCAGGGTAGGTCAACAAGTGTGCAAAGTTGTCCGAAGTTGTGCAAAGTTACGTGACGTCATCTAACTTCGGACAGTGGGCAGGGTAGGTCAACAAGTGTGCAAAGTTGTCCTAAGTTGTGCAAAGTTACGTGACGTCATCTAACTTCGTACAGTAGGCAGGGTAGGTCAACAAGTTAATTAATACATAGTAAAAACTTATATATGTGTAAATAAGATACACACCACTCACGCATATAAACAAATAAAATATAGATGCACATTAATCAGAACAAAATCAATGTTCATGCAATGTAAAAAAATTCATTTATTTCAATTTTTTTGTCTTTTATTTCTCCTCTTAACGTTCGTTTTAACAATGCACACAAAATAATTTAAGTTCACTCTTAATGTTATATTTCCCTTT